>NW_007727288.1:263772-290130 GCF_000696425.1 Galeopterus variegatus | reverse complement strand
GTCCGGCAATGGATCACAACCCTCAGTGTTGCCCCCGTACCGGACCGGGGACCGGCAACGGGATTGCAACCCTCGGTGTTGCTCCCGCGCCTCGCTCAGCCAGTGAGCGGGAACCGGTCTGTATGTGGGATCCGAACCCTTGGGCGGGAGCGCCGCCGTGCTTCCCAAGCAGCGCACTTATCCAGTGCACCACTGGGCCGGCCCACATTGTCATAATTTAATTGTAGGATACCCAGTTGATGTCCAGAGAGTTGGAGAATTGGTTGGTGTGGAAAAACCTTCACACTTTTGGCATCAGAAGTGAAATGTGGAGTATATAGAAAAATAGTTTGTTTTGTTAGTGGTGACCAACGAAAACACCAAAGGGCAGGGACAGAGTCACGTGAGTTGTTGCCCACTTGCTCTCAACTGTCAACCCCGCAGAAAGGGATTTTCTGAGCATCCTATCAAACTGACACTATCCCTTATCCTTGTTATTTTTCTTCATAGCATTTATCATTAGATGACATTGTAGTGTGCAGCTATAATGTTTATTTTTTACTATCTCATCATCTAAAATGCAAGTCCTCTGATGGTGAGCACTTTGTCCTATTCACTATTGTATCCCCAGCACCAAGAACAGTTTAAAAGCTTAATAAATATTCATTGAGTATATAAATGAATTCTCAACCCAGTACCAGAAAAAGAACTTTTATTTTTATTAAGGACTCATGGCCTTTGCTTGCATGGACTAAGTCGATTTTTGCTTGAATCACAGTTTTGCCACATGGGGGCTCTCTGTTAGCTATGAGAGTTTCCTAAGCATTCCAACACGTCGTCAAGGAAACTTTTTATTCAGGGTGTGGCCACAGCTACCAAGTATTAACAATGCAATGAAGGATTCTCCAGTTTGGCCTAGCAGAGTCCCTGAACAGTCTTAAATATTTTAGTGTAATATAAGGACCCATCGACTCCTATTCTCTGCTACAACCATTACAAACCCATGCAAGGAGTCTCATCTCTCCGAAGCTTAATATCTCTTAGGTCTGCATCTTAAAATAAAATTTTTTAAAATTAGATATTTTTTCAGGAACAAAAATAGAACTAACCTATAGAACATCTGCTTCTTTAACAAAATCAATATTTCTATTACCTTTAACCACCTGGTGGTTGGGAAATTTAATTCCTACTGCTGATATACTTGCCAGGAAGTCAAATTTAAAAATATACTAGTGTTAACCCAGTTGAAACTATTATACACAATCCTTAAAAGTATAGTACAAAATTTTCTTCAAAAATTCTTGTCACATTAGAATATACACGAAGTGAATATAGCAAAATATTTATTATGATACCATTTAAACAACACTGACTTTATATTCAGAGCAAAGTCACATATACAAAGAAAAACATCAAATGTTAAGGTACAAGTTTGGTTAAGAGGCTTTTACAGTTACTCTAAAACTCCTTTGTTCCACTGTGAGAAATTATAAGAAATTTGGGGATATATATAAGACTATAAATTTTACAGTGTGACTCTGGTGCCACATGTTCCTTCATGGAATTTGCTCTAAGTGAAGTTAGAAAACTGATTTATCTCAATATAAATGACTACAAATGAATTTTGATTGCTGTTCTCTTGATAGGAATTTTTGAGCCTCCGTTTGAAGAACACCTCAGTATCTATATAGAAATTGGCAGGTTTCTTTAGGAAGAAACAACATTAAATAATTGCTTTTGTTGACTAGGGGCATAAAGGCAAGTGTGATAGGAAATGAAGAACAGGAATCATGGTAATGAGAATGTTAAACCAACATAGACTCATGGCACCTTATCACTAATTCTTGTTTCCAAACTTGCCATTTACCCACTACTGAATTCCTTGAAAACATAAATACCACAAAATAGAAATATATTTTTTCATCCAATTTCTAGGTCTCATACTACTCAAAAGTTCTTGAAGTCTTAAGTTGCTACCAAGAACAGATGCCCCCCAGCCATCCATTTGGGGCTGGATATCTTGCCTAAATTAATGAATGGACTCTTGTTCAACATACATGCCATTAAAACTTAGTCTTTACAAGTTAAATGATATAACGGGGAAAAAACAAAATGCAGAAATTAGAACAAATCCAAATGACCAGGTATCTCCAACAAATCAATGGTGTTAAAAAATAAAAGAGACTTCAGAGACATGAAAACCAAATGCAATGTGTGGGCTTTATTTAGATCTTTATTCAAACAAACCAACTTTAAGGACTTACTAATTTTGTTAGGTGTAATAATGCTAGATGATTAAATTAGAAGTCCTTACTGGTTAAAAATGTATACTAAAAATGACATGATGTCAGAGATTTCCTTTTAAAATACTTCAGAAATAAAAAATTGTTCATGTCTATGGGAAGGGGTATAACAATAAATGAAACAAAATTAGCAAAATATTAATAATTGTTTAAGCTGATGTTTATTATACTATTCTCTCTACTTTTGTGTGTGTTTTAAACCACCACCCCCACCCCCACCAAAAAAAGAAAAAGAAATACAATTATTTCCTTGAGGTAATGTAATCTTTTCAGTCTTCAGAAGTCTGTCATTAGGGTTGTATTTTTTAAGAGTTTGTTAGATTTCCATATTCCCAAATTTAGCTTAGGGCTACCTCTGCAGGAAATGACAGTGAGGGATGCAATAAAACCTGGGAATACAGATTGATGCTGCTCCATAAATGTATCTTCAGGTGAGGGAGAGAGAGATGTGTTGGATAACCTTGTACGGTCTCATTCATTTGAATTTGCCTCTTTCCAGAAAGACACTGAGAGACCATTTAAGTGGTCAGATCTGGAACATTCTTCATCCATTTATCTAAGTCAGAGATATTCACTCATAACCATATGTGACCAGACAGGGTTTTTAATGGAGCCCTTGAAGCAAGCAGATGGAAACCAAGGATATTTCAGTGAAGTGTTAATGCTCTGATGAAGATCAAGATATAATTACAAATGTAGAAATGCATATGAGAATTCTAACCAACTAGAAACGAAGAAAATCATTTTCACAACTGTAGGGAACTCTATATTGGCATTCCAAAGACCTTATTATATGATAAAGTCACAAACATTAAGCCTTTTACAATATCTTAACCAAATGCCTTTGTTAGTGAAAGCACTTATAAGTTAGAACTCAGAATGTCAATGATGTATGTTGTATAATAAATGGCTGTGGTATTAAAATGGTAGTAGAAAGGGAATACTAAGGATTTTTTTAATAATACTGGGAAATTCTGACTTGTCCTTGGTCACGTTGGTGACCCATGATATGTGTTCATTTCAGTATATGCTCATAACCGGAAAATCTAGACAAAATCAAAAGAAAATTGTTTCATAACTACTCTGGTTCCAGAAATATTTTATAGCACTTTTAGTTTACAATGTACTTACAGATAAATTATGAAAACTGTTCCTAAATAAAACCCTTAGAGATTCATAAGCCAGGTTTTATGAGTCCTCTTTATCAGATGAGCAAACTGAGACACTGATAAGTTTGGCCAGAATTAGTTCCAAATGCCAAATGTCAACTGACATAAGCAATTCTCTAAATTATATGCCATTCTCTAAATTATTCTAGAAGGATATTTTGGATTTACCAAAATTATTTTCTAGAAAGCTTAGTCCAAATGTTCCCATCTCTAGTTTTCATGTAATTTTCTATTTCAATTTTCATCAAACTTTTGGCTCCATTGTCCTTCAAAGCTATATGCAAAGATGTTGCCTCTGTCCAGGCCATCAGAATGGAAACCCATGTTGCTACTGTTTGGGGGCAAATTTTGCTTATCATTTTATAACTTTCTGTTCAAAAAATATATTTAAAATATTTTTAAATATATGATGGTACTTTGAGACCTAATATCTAGAAGATGTTTTCAAAAATTAAAGTCTCATAAAATTGAAGAAAAGTGAGAGCCAAACAGACCTAATTTAAATGTGTTAAACTCTTTTTTTTTTTTCCTTTTTGTCTTTTTTCATGACCGGCAACGGATCGCAACCCTCAGTGTCGCACCCGTACCGGACCGGGACCGGCAACGGGATCGCAACCCTTGGTGTTGCGCCCGCATCTCGCTCAGCCAGTGAGCGGCCGGTCTGTACGTGGGATCCGAACCCTCGGCGGGAGCACCGCCGCACTCCCAAGCGGCGCACTGTAGCAGTGTGCCACCGGGCCGGCCCTAAATGTGTTAAACTCTTGATCTTACTCTCAAAACTTCACCCACAGAAGCAATTGCTGGCTTCACCATCCCAGTTGCTTAGCCCACCGCAACCCTCAGTGTCGCGCCCGTACCGGACCGGGACCGGCAACGGGATCGCAACCCTTGGTGTTGCGCCCGCATCTCGCTCAGCCAGTGAGCGGCCGGTCTGTACGTGGGATCCGAACCCTCGGCGGGAGCACCGCCGCACTCCCAAGCGGCGCACTGTAGCAGTGTGCCACCGGGCCGGCCCTAAATGTGTTAAACTCTTGATCTTACTCTCAAAACTTCACCCACAGAAGCAATTGCTGGCTTCACCATCCCAGTTGCTTAGCCCACAAAACTAAGAGTCATCTTTATTTCTCTATTGCATACCTCTACTTCTAATCCATTAGAAAAACCCTACTGACTTCAAAATATATACATAACCTAACCAATTCTCACCACTTCCATCGCTACCACGCCGGCTCAAGCACCATCATCTCTCACCTGGATTGGTGCAATATCCTCCTTACTGATCTCCCTGCTTCTATTCTTGCCCTTTAGAATCCATTCCCACAACAGCAGCAAGAATGATTTGTCTTAGTCAATGTGGGATGCCATAACATAAATACCATATACTGGCAGGTTCACACAACAAACATTTATTTCTCACAGTTCTTGAGGCTGGGAAATCCAAGATGAAGGCACCATCAGATCTGGTGTGTAGACAGGGCCTGATTTTTTCTTGTTGACAGCTGTCTTCTCCTGTATCCTCACATGCCCAAGAGCAGAGAGAGAGAAGCAGCAAGCTCTCTCATGTCCCTTCTCATCCTTACAATTCCACTAATCCCATCATGAAGTCTCCAATTTTATGACCTGATTACCTCAGAAAATCTCTGTCTCCAAATACCATCACACTAGAGGTTGGGGTTTCAATATATGAATGGGGGGGGGGGGTGTGAAAACATTCAGTCCGTAGCAGTGATCCTTTTAATAGAAAACTTAATCACAACTTTACTCTGTACAAAATCTCAAGTTGGTTCCCCATTTTCTCCAGAATAAAGCCTTCCATGACCCATTACCTAGTACCTTTCTGACTCCCTCTCCAATTACTCTACCACTTGTTCTCTCCATTCTGGCTCATTGGCCTCCTGGCTGTTCATTGAAAACACTATCTGCTTGCACCTTAGGGCCTTTGCACTGGCCACTCTCCATATATGTATTTAAGTCTAACAAGCTCATCTCCTTCAAGGATTTGCTCAAGCCACTTTTTTAATGGCCTTAACCATTCTATTTAAAACTACAATCGACCTCACCCCTTATACACCTAATCTTCTCTATACTTTTACTTTTCTTTTTTACATAGTACATACTACCAACTAATATACTATTTATGCTTTTTTATTATCTACCTTACCCCTTTAGAATGTAAGCTTCAAAAGTACATAGAACTTTATTTTGTACACTGGTGTGTAAAGTGTCTGGAACAATGTCTAGCACATAGTAGGTATTCATACTACATAACTGTTAAATAAATGAAATTTCTGAGGCAAGCCACTTTCAAGATATCACTATACCTTCTTGGGTCCTGATTTTGTAAGTTTATATTTGATAGTTCAGTTTCATATTGAACTAAAATTTGGCATTATATGCTAAGATTTGATTTATTTACCAAATTCAAACAAAATATGTTTAGCTATTTGAAGTACTATAAGTGCAATTAAAAAATGTCTTTAGATAGATGACACTATGTTGTATAACTGTATAAATCATTAAGGCCCTAGATTCATCAGGGAAATTTAACTTGTCAGATAGTTTATGGTTTGCTCTGTACATGGTGTTAAGTGCAAAAGAAGTTGCAAAATATATCATGTAGTATAATTTTGCTTCTTTTGAAAGGCAAATCAGAAATAATCAGCTTTCTGTAGTCTACAAGTAAAAGGAGGTTAAACTTTAAAAAGTATACCAGTAAATTACTAAAATCTTATAGAACATGTTTGTTCTTTTGAGGGACTACTCTATGTTTTTGGAGTGATTTCTGCAGCCTCAAATATTCAGTGTGGCTTAGAATTACATCATTTTATTTTTAAATTTCTCAACTAATGTCATGAATAATTTTTCTTTTTCAGGCACTTCATTACCCTGAACCAGGACAGACCTGGTGGTGATGCCAGCTTAAGAGCTAATGCCAAGGCAGGGGCACACAGAGTGCCTAAAGGCCAACCCACTCCAAGATTGGCTAGTGACTACTGCAGAGAAAAAGACTAATTGTCGGTATTAACAGGAAATGTCAACTATAAGATCTAATAAGAGATACGAGAGTGAAGTCAGAACTATGGAGCAAGACAAGATCAGGTATCAAGTTACCAGAAAAATGTCTGGAAACTAAGACCAAGGTGTGTAACTCAGCAGAGAATGTTATTCACTATAAACAATACAAGAAGACTTGTCCCTGGAAAAGCAAGTAAGAGAATTACATTCTCAATAGGCTCCTCTACTGAAAATGTAGTAGCACAGGCTCATTATGTACCACACTCTGTCACCAGGGGGTGAAGCACAAGAATCACAAAGTTGATGGGTCCTCCAGCCTTCCTAGAGTGGCCCTCTGCAGCTGTTGGGCAAAGCAGAACTCTCAATGGCTACTTCCCATTGAGAAGCAGGGAAAGTGAGGATAAAAATCAGAGGCTTTCAAGCAACAAAGATATGACAGAAGATATAAATAAGATTCCCTTCAGCCTTTTTTGAGAGATACAAGTTGTCAAGCCCCATTTGGGATGTTAAATGATAAAGGCTCAGTGTTACCCTTCTGTATTGTCCCAAGGGGAATATTCAAAAGCATATTTACTGTTCTCATGAAATGTATGGTTTAACTACAAAGAGATGTCTCTATGAAAAGTGAAGATCACCTGCTGATCATCTAAGTTTCCTTCTTTTTGGTTTTTTTGCCTTTTCATACACATCCTTTACGAATGCTTTCTCCAAAATTGGCTCTAATCTCACTGGCCAAAGAAATCTTTAGGTCTCAATCCATGTATAGAAAAATCAACATTACATAACCAGTTTATGACCACTTGTGGCCCCCATAAGAATTTATGTATTTAATAAATATTTATGAGGATCTATATTGTGCCAAGTGCTATTGTAGGTATTAGGGGAACTAAAGTAGACAGAACATTGTCTTTGTCCTCATGAAACTTAAATTCCAGGGTCCTAAGTTTGCATACTCTCTCTTCCTACTAGGATAAATTTTATTATTTTTAAACATTCTTTTGCAGTGAGTTTCTTAAACCTACTTGTCTATCAAAAACTGTTGAGAAAATTGTCCATCCACCTGAATCAGAATCTTGGCGGAGAGATTGGAAAATCTGTCTTTTAACAAGTTCTGTGAATGCTTTATATGCATTTGTAGCATGAATAATTGGTGGTGGTGGGGAACCACTGTCCTGTAAATAGCAGATGATGATCATGACTAATCTTTTCTAAACTTCTTATCCTTGGAGAATATGAAAGCTCTCCAGGGGTTTCCACAGCCAATTCACCTAGCAAAGACTAGCAAGGCAAACTGTTTAAAGGATAACATTTATTTGTAAACAAAATGGCCATCTTCCTGGGACAGAAGTTATCATATTCTGCTTTAGGGAGGGAAAGGATCAAACATTAATTATTAGGGAAAAAAATCAGTGGTTGCCAGGGCTTTAGGGGAGAAGGAAGAAAGGGAAGGAGGAATGAATTGGTAAAGCATAGAGGATTTTTAGGGCAGCAAAACTGTTTCATATGATACTTTAACGGTGAATACATGCCACTATGCATTTGGCAAAACCCATAGAACTGTACAATACAAAGAGGGAACCCTAACGTAAAACTGAGTTAATATATCAATATCTGTTCATAATTGCAACAAATGTACCACACTAATGTAACACATTAATAATGGGAGAAACTGTATATACGTGGGGGGGGTATGGAAGCTATTTGTAGTTTCTGCTCAATATCTTCATAAGCCTAAAATTGCTATAAAAATAAAGAATATTACTTAAGAAAAAAATTATTACTCATAGTCCATAGAACCAAAAGGTTTATCTTAAAGGTAAAGTGGAGATAATGGAGATATAGGAAATTTTCTCATCAAAGGAAAGACTGAGTGAATCTTGAAAATCCATTGGGCACAACATAAAGTGTTTGTTAAACTAGTACTTTGGAGTTAATGACAGTATAGTCAATATTCAGTACTAAACAACATGCAATAACAGCAAATACAATAAAGTTGACATTATTCAAAGAGCTAATACAGGCTTATTATGTGTCACATACTGTTCTAAGTACTTTACAGATATTAAGATGACTTAATTCTCAAAACATTTCTATGAAGTATGTTTTTATTATCATGCCCATTTTGCAGATGAAAAAACTGAAGCATAGAGAAGATAAATAAGCCATTTAAGATTACATAGCTGGTAAGTTGTATCCAGTATTTAAATGTAGAAGCCGAAATTTGTACTCAATCACTAGACTAAACCTCCCCTCCTCGGTTTTTAATAGTACTTCTTTCGGAGCCTCAGACCAAAGAAGTTTATATAATTCTATTGAAGAAACAAGAACTTGTTGATTACAACTTCCCTGTCCCAATCCCTTAATCAGCCTAATTTGCACTTGACTCATTTTTTAAATGAAGGTAACAATGTTATTGAACAAGATCGTCTAGTGGTTAGCAGTCCAAGCATAAGAGTGACTTGATTCTGTATCTCAGTCTGCAACTTGCTTGCCATTTGACCTTGAGCAATTTACCTCTTCAAGTCCCAGTTTCTTTACCTTTAACATGGAGGATATCATACTATAATTTAAAGATAAAACCGGATAGCCCATTTAAAGCACTTAGAAAGTGCTCAACAAATATTATTAGTAAATAAATAGCAGCAACATCGATAAATTATAAACTAAATGATCTTGACTCTAAAAATGTCACTGAAAATGGTTTATTTCTCTTCTAATTAAAAAAAAAAAAAAATGACATCAACCAAAACAAAAAATCAAAGCATAAGCCATAAAACCAACTATATATTTTGTGGGAAAAACAGAAATGCTATTGAGCCCATTAGTTTGTATGTTATCAGTTATCCCTCTATTCCAAAATGCACATGTTCTAGAATCCTGAGACACCTTGAATAATATAATCATTGTGACTCCAACAGGTCAAATAGGTAGGCAGTTAATGCTTCTCTGTCAAAGCTCAATAATTCATTTTATAAATTTCAGTTAAAAGTCTATGTTAAGGTTAAGAAAAATTGACATTCACTGTGTGAACTTAATGTCAAGCTTCAGAAAAACTCTGGGCAGCACATGTTTAGTCATTAAGTGGATGCAGACAATAAAGACGTTGCCAAATTGTAGAACAAGATTTGGAAATCACAGAAAATGTTGCTAGTTATTGATTACGGTGACCATTCAGTTCCTACGGAGCCACCTAAAAGAATCATTCATTTTCAGCACAGAGCTTGCTCATTTGCAAGATAAAAGAGAGACATTTCTGCACATGCCCGTAATGTTCTTCACCACTGGGGGCAGCTTTACATAAGACTGCATTCACTGAAACCAAAGCAACAGTCCAAGCAGCTTTCAGAATGACAGTCTGCAGAAGTAAGCTGAGTGTGTGTGCGGTACGGGGCTCTCCTGCCTTCTGGGCTTCAACGCAGCTCTGTGACTGAACTGGGTGCTCATCACGGGAACTGCTGGGCTATGGAATACAGATGTGGCAGTTCAGGTAGCCCCACATTGCCTGGAGGAATACATCATGTTTTCCGATAAGAAGAAATTGTAGAAGCCAGTTTTTTTTACACCCCCCCCCCAAAAAAAACTGTAAAGATGCAAAAACGTAATATCCATGAAGATCCTATTACCTAGGAAGATTTTGACGTTTTGCTGCGAATGCGGTGTTGGGATTTATTTGTTCTTGGAGTGTACTGCGTGGCTGGCAAAGAATAATGTTCCAAAATCGGTCCATCTCCCAAGGGGTCCAATTTTTCTTCCTGGGTGTCAGCGAGCCCTGACTCACTACAGTGCAGCTGACAGGGGCTGTCATGCAAGTGGCCCCTAAGCCAAAGCAAAAGACCTAAGGACGACCTTTGAACAATACAAAGGATGGGTATGTTTTGTCATTTTTCTTCTTTCCTTCTAAAAAACAAACAAACAAACAAAAAAACCTCTAGTCCGTGTAATAATTCTGCCTTAATTATTTTAGAGATTACCTTGCTCTGCTCTAAAATTATAAATTCACTTGCTTAGTGGACATGTTTCCTTGTTTAACTGTTAAAAAAAAAAAACAAAAAAAAAACCTAAAGGCAATTCCATTTAAATTACAAAAAGATGGTATTTCATGTTAAATGTTGTTATCTAGATTTAAACTCTTTTAAGATGAAAATGCCTATATTTGCTTGATTAAAAAAATGAATTCTTTTTTAGGGGGATAACTTTTCTAAGTTGTTTTTATTTCCAGGTTTCAATGTAATTAGGCTACTGAGCGGATCAGCTGTAGCACTGGTTATAGCCCCCACTGTCTTACTGACAATGCTGTCTTCTGCTGAACGAGGATGCCCTAAGGGCTGTAGGTGTGAAGGCAAAATGGTATATTGTGAATCTCAGAAATTACAGGAGATACCCTCAAGTATATCTGCTGGTTGCTTAGGTTTGTCCCTTCGCTATAACAGCCTTCAAAAACTGAAGTATAATCAATTTAAAGGGCTCAACCAGCTCACCTGGCTATATCTTGACCATAACCATATCAGCAATATTGACGAGAATGCTTTTAATGGAATACGCAGACTCAAAGAGTTGATCCTGAGTTCCAATAGAATCTCCTATTTTCTTAACAATACCTTCAGACCTGTGACAAATTTACGGAACTTGGATCTGTCCTATAATCAGCTGCATGCTCTGGGATCTGAACAGTTTCGGGGCTTGCGGAAGCTGCTGAGTTTACATTTACGATCTAACTCCCTGAGAACCATCCCTGTGCGAATATTCCAAGACTGTCGCAACCTGGAACTTTTGGACCTGGGATATAACCGGATCCGAAGTTTAGCCAGGAATGTCTTTGCTGGCATGATCAGACTCAAAGAACTTCACCTGGAGCACAATCAATTTTCCAAGCTCAACCTGGCCCTTTTTCCAAGGTTGGTGAGCCTCCAGAACCTCTACTTGCAGTGGAATAAAATCAGTGTCATAGGACAGACAATGTCCTGGACCTGGAGCTCATTACAGAGGCTTGATTTATCAGGCAATGAGATCGAAGCTTTTAGTGGACCTAGTGTTTTCCAGTGTGTCCCAAATCTGCAGCGCCTCAACCTGGATTCCAACAAGCTCACATTTATTGGTCAAGAGATTTTGGATTCTTGGATATCCCTCAATGACATCAGCCTTGCCGGGAATATATGGGAATGCAGCAGAAATATTTGTTCCCTGGTAAACTGGCTGAAAAGTTTTAAAGGTCTGAGGGAGAATACAATCATCTGTGCCAGTCCCAAAGAGCTGCAAGGAGTAAATGTGATCGACGCAGTGAAGAACTATAGCATCTGTGGCAAAAGTACCACGGAGAGGTTTGATCTGGGCAGGGCTCTCCCGAAGCCGACGTTTAAGCCCAAACTCCCCAGGCCGAAGCATGAGAGCAAGCCCCCTCTACCCCCGACGGTGGGAGCCACAGAGCCCAGCCCAGAGACCGATGCTGACACAGAGCACATCTCTTTCCATAAAATCATCGCGGGGAGTGTGGCCCTTTTCCTGTCTGTGCTTGTCATCCTGCTCGTTATCTACGTGTCGTGGAAGCGATACCCTGCGAGCATGAAGCAGCTGCAGCAGCGCTCCCTCATGCGAAGGCACAGGAAAAAGAAAAGACAGTCCCTAAAGCAAATGACTCCCAGCACCCAGGAATTTTATGTAGATTACAAACCCACCAACACGGAGACCAGCGAGATGCTGCTGAATGGGACGGGACCCTGCACCTATAACAAATCAGGCTCCAGGGAGTGTGAGGTATGAACCATTGTGATAAAAAGCGCTCTTAAAAGCTGGGAAATAAGTGGTGCTTTATTGAACTCTGGCGACTATAAAGGGAATGTGGCGCCCCCTCCCCCACTCCACCCCTCTCTCACTTTGCTGGCAAGGTCCTTCCCTGTCTATCTTAGTGCATTCATAATACTAGTCATTTTCCTCTCATACATAATCAGCCCATTGAAATCTAAATACCACAATCAATGTGAAGCTTGAACTCTGGCTTAATATAATGCCTATTGTATAAGACCCTTTATTGAATCCATTAATGTCACATTTGTTTTAAGATAAAACTTCTTTTATAGTAATTTCCCATATCTGCTGTTATTCTCCTTCTGGTAGGAACAAATCTACAGTTCCAAAAGGTTTGCAGTTCTTTGACAAATCAAGGAAAAAGGTGAATGATCCCAGGTACTCGGATCTTGAACTGATTCTAGGAGATGACTTGAGTATAGAGACATTTTGGAGACAGATGGAACCTTTAAAACAATCCTGGCTTAAAAAGAAAATTGCAGGAAACTATCAAAAGATGGTGCCAGGTTAAAGCAGACAGCACCATGAGCAGTTTCCAGAAGTGTCTGAATTACTATAAGGCAATCGTAGGGGAGGTGTTGAACGGTTAAAATACTGCAAGTAGACAACTGCAAGATGTGAGGAGATGGTAAAAATACAAAGTTTTAGACTTGAAGCCTTGTCTCTGAAACCCATCTCTGTAAAATCAGACTAGAGGTTTCACCAACAATTCCTTGTAGGCTGTACATTTCCTAAATAAATAAATTAATTCAATAGCCAAGAGGCGAATTGGAGGAGGCAGATTTCTCCACAGCTCCTCACATTAGGGAGTCTTCAGAGGTAAGATTTGCAAATGGATAGGCAGCTTGCTACATGCATGTAGTTGGGAGCTTTCTCTTCCCAGCTTTTTCAAAGACCCTGATGCAGTCAGCGGAATCATTCACTCTCTCCCATTCTGTTCAGGATTTGTCAGCCTGTCCTGTTGTGTTCCATTATGTGCCCTGCACACACTGGTTCCTTAATGACTGACACTTTATTCAAATGGGTAAAGAGAACACATTCTAAGACATCTTTCCACCAACAGCCTCCTTGAAAGGATTAACTTTGATAATACCTTAATAAATGTATTAAATAAATCTTGGAAGGAAAAAGATCAACACTATGACAGTTCTCTTTTGCTTTGCTATTGCTGACTTTACCATGTCCCTGTGTTCATCCGTATTGTGAACTCATCCATTAGTAAAATTCTGTACAGACCCTGTTGGCAATCTGCAAGCTGCATGCATGTTTTTATGTCATTGGTGAAAGTTTATTGACTGCAGCACAAATACCAGAGCCTCTGTATTAAGTAACTTGAACTACAGTCCATTAAGATTTTAGAAAAATATCTTTAGTCTGTATCTGCTTTCATTCTCTAAAATGAACAGTTCTATTATAGGAGCAAACATCAGGAATTGCAACATTGAGTCTGTTTCATTTAATTTGGCTTGCCAAGCCCCACATCTTTAACCATGTCCCTGTTCTTTCAAAACAGAATCACTGCAGCAGAAAAGAAAAAGTGAATCGCTATTTTTACCAGAATTTTTATATAGTTTAGGTTTTTCATATGCTGAGAGGAAAAATCTGGGCAAGTCATCATGAAATATAATTGTGAGGAAGCCAGATTATTAAAATCATGCTTTTATAAGCAATAAAGAAACATTAAGTGGATTTCTCAACGTTCTTGGATTTTTATTAAATCTTAAAATAGATGCCAGTTCAGAGAAACATCATAGCTACAATGTTTACCCAAGAATAATTGTTGAATATACATTTGTTAATGGCAAATAGTCACATATTTCCCAAGTGGTTAATAATGCAGATATTTCATTACAGCATTATGAACTGGATGACTGAGCTTACTGTGGTGTTTTTCCCTGAAGTTGTAATTTTATATTTTTCATAAAGTGTCAGTAAATACATATTCCATCTAAAAAAGAAATCTTCTTTGACCAGGATCATTTTTATCTGTACTGAAGATGACTGTATTAATTAAATGCAGTGTTAAAGTAAAAAAGCCCATTTCTATTATTTGACTTGAACTTCTGCCTCATTTGGGATGGATACCAAATATGTTTAGGCAAGGCATATTTATATTTACATTTTTGAATTCTTGCAAACTCTTGATGCTGTGGTGCTAATAGTATATATAAAATATGCTTGCTATATTGAAAAGTATTTCTAAAACAAAGCAACTCAGTGTGTAAAATGTGATATAAGATTAAATTAATGACCAACGTTTTGAAGGCTGATTATTTTTAACGCCTAACTTGAACTGCTTATAAATTTAATAAAAGATAAGCACCAAAATAAAATCTTTTAGGTGGTAAAACTCATTTTGATTTGGGACATAAGAATTACAAGGAAAAAAGTTCTTTCTTCCTTCCCCCCCTCCTTTGGGAATGGAGCTTCTGTAGTTTTCGGTATCTTCTGAGCACAAATATATAATTCTTATAGGTTAAACAATAATTAGTCACCACATAAACTTGTCACCACATAAACTTAACGAAGCCAGCTGGCGAATGTTCTCCTGATCGAAGTTGCTGCCCTCACTTCCACGCCCTGGCACTTTCTGGACTACATAGGATAAATCTGTTTCCATAAGCATTTCAAACTCAATGTATATTAGAGCAATGTAATTGATATTCATTGTTCTAGTGCTAATTACATGAAATATCTGACTTCCCTCAAAGGTGACAACACTAAACTACAGAGATGCGTTGATGTGGAATGGACTCAGTTAGCACTTTGAGTTCTTTACAAAAAGAAGGGAAATAGAGTTTAGTCTCTTTGAACTGCATGTGGGGTTTTTTCCATTTTTATTAACCCCAATATGCATAGGGCTACCACCGCAGCATGGAGTGAATAGTCCCAGTGCCACAGTCTTCTAAGCAATGCCTATGCAAGATATATTAAATGAGTTTGTATTTTCCAAGGATGTTGACATTACATCTTTTCAAAGAATTTAAACCATTTTAAACTTGATTTGGTGAGTCAACTACCCAAGTAGACGTGCAATAAAGTGTATATCTGTGGAGCAGCAGTGACCTCCAGTGGCTGGTTAGACTAACCACAGCTATCCATACACTAGATTTTTATTCTGAATCCCTATGTAAACATGGTTTATAACATATATTTTTTGATCTGCACATTATATTGAATTTCATTCAGTTTATTTCCCTGGGAAATATAATTATAATGTAACTTTTGAAAGTTTTATTTTGCATATTGACATTTTAAGTAATGCCAGAACATTAAAACTGGTACTAAGGGCTAGAAATAAGTGTCCAAAGATGAAAAGTAAGTAATAATGCAATAAGAATTGATAAGAAGTATTTTGCAGTGTGTATACTCATCAGTGCTGGTTAAACATTCTGATATTTTCATTAAGAGAATTAATATTATCGTAGTCAGGATACTGAAATATAATGAATTTAGGTTGGGGAAAACATTTCAATATTAATATTGATGGAATCAGCATCAGTTATTTACTGGTCAGTGGGTATATCAGAACTATCAAGGGAGGGAGGCCTCCCTTGCGGACTTTAGAACTCTCCAGTGTGCTGATTGTGCCAGTGACCTGTGCTTTGCCTCAGTGCTTTCTCCCTCCTCCCCTTCTTCAGCCTGCTGAACACTGGTTCTATTAGGCTCCCTGACAATGATGTTACAGTCTAAGAGGTGATGATTCATGGATAATGAAATTATGCTCTCCTTCTGGGGAAGGATAATGCAGAGTCAGATTCATGCATTTGGCAAGGATTTTCAGGATGCTGTAGGTGCATGAAATATCTTTTCTTCCCTTGACATTTACCAAGATGAAAACTCAAATAGTTTATTTAAAGTGTGGATTTAGATTAACATCAGAAACAATCATCAGGCCATGAAGCCTGAGACAAAATGAGTTCCAGACACAACAAATGAGAATTGAGCCATGAGAAATGAAAAATTCAGAAACTGTGTTGCTTCTTCTATTCCTTTATCCCTGGGTTCTCATTAGAATCTATATCTGTAGCAAACTCATGGAGCTTTGCTATTCTTGTATTCTCTTGGCTATCCACATGAAAAATCTAAGGCAGTTGAGAGAAACTATGAGCATGAAAAATAATATCAGTAAGCATAAATTACAAATGTTGTAAGAGAAATAGAATGGATGGAAATTAAATAGTTTCTGTTAAATGGCTCTTGGAAACTAACAAAAAATTAATACACATATGAAAGTGACTGTCTCCCTAATCACAATGGCCTATAGAATTGGACCTAAATTTTGCTTAGATGGATGTTCTTGAGTCAGATCTCCTGAACACGTGAGGAGAATTCAAGGAAAACAGAGAGAACAGGAATATCTGGGTCACAATATAAACCAAGCAGAGACAATCTATTTTACAGCCATATTTGCTAACAACAGAACTTCTGTAAGTAATAATAATCCATTTTATTGGGGGGGGGGAAAGTGCTTCTATTTTATCTAATATTGTAATAAAAATTAATAACTTTCTTGGCAATTCTCTATGTCCCCCACCTCCTGCCCCTGCCAGGGGCTCCCACTCCTCCCAAGAAGGAATTTCCTTTATTCTTTTCTCCCACTCCTAAATTATTGTTCTCTTTATATGTAAGAGTACTGTACTTCCTATATCACAAAAAAGTCTTCCCCCACATAAACCAACACAATTCGGTCATTTCACTCAAAGGAGTGGCATATCTCCAATAGAAAAGTTACTTGTTAAATATTACAATATAAAACAAATTTAAAGCTGGCTGTCCCTTCTCTCTTTCTGCTACAGCTTGCAAAATATCTCTACAGTATCTTTTGATTTTCAATGGAAGAAAGAGGAAACATAGTTGAATTACCAGTCTAGCATAGTGTTAAATCTTATTATTATCCTCCTTAATTAACTGACTCCTAGCAAACAAAGTATAGGACTTTATGTATGGAAGTACTCAATTGTATTTCACCAATCAAAATCACTTATCCCAACAATCAGAATTTCATCTTCTCCAGGATAAAATGCAAATTTTTTGACCTCACATATAAAATGATAAAGCAAATACTACATTTAGCAGAGGCAAATTTTGTTAAAGCTTCATCACACTACTTATATCCATCTGGGGTGTAAAATACATTTTGCCAATAAAGGACAAAGGACCTCAATTAAATATAAATCTTTATTCAGCACTCTTGGTGTTCAGGGTTATTAATGAAGGTGGGGGTAAAGAGAAAATGTCCAGAGACAGTGAGGCTATATTATTTGCAGTGAGGCTATCTTCAAGTAGGTGGTCCCACTGTAGCTAAAAGTTACTTCTTGTTATTAATATTGACATGTCATATTTTCTGAAAGAAGGGACATGCTTACCACCACCACCACCTCCTTTTGATGTAATCAAGCAGAATCTCACAAGAATCTCACAAGAATTTTAAAAGACACTTATAGAATACATGTTGATTTTTAAGAAGTAGGGTGGCTTGGGCCGGCCTGGTGGTGCACTGGAGAGTGTGCTGCTTGGGAGCGCGGCGGTGCTCCCGCCGAGGGCTCAGATCCCATGTGGAGACCGGCTCCCGCTCACTGGCTGAGCGCGGTGCGGGCGCAACACCAAGGGTTGCGATCCTGTTACTGGTCAGTAAAAAAGACAAAAAGGAAAAAAAAAAAAAAAGAAGTAGGGTGGCTTCAAAATGCTGACAAACCTGTAAGATTACAAGAGTGGAAACTAAGAAGTTTAAAAACTTATTTAGCACTTTGAGTTCAGTGTTGACATGTGCTCATCAATTTATGAAAGAGATTTTTTCCAATTTTACAAAGTTTTAATGTGAAAAGGTAAATACTTGGTTTGGGTACTGCCATATATCCAATGGTAGGTTAAATAACATCATTGAATTCTGTTTAAAATAGAATATTTAAAGATTTATATAATACGGCAGAGATGATATTATATAAGTATTTTGTGTTTTCTACCAAGCTGGAAAAAGTTTAATGTGCTTCCTGTAAGGTGATTATCCATATCTTATTACACATTTGTGTGTGTGTGTGTGTATAATTGAGTCCTTATTATGTACCAGGAATTTATATATATTATTTCATGATTTGATAAGAAGCCTTTTACACCTTTCATGAGCTCAGATAGTTTTTAAAAATATAAGAACATAGCCCTTTATTGGCTTTGTATTCCTATAAGTTTCACCCATTAATCCTATACCTTTTTACTTCTTTATAGGACTGCCCTAAAATAATTCATACCCCATCTATACAAGGTTTCTCAAGACAAATTTTACAACTCTAGTTCCCCTTAGAAAATGATTTCCAATGACTTACTAGTAGGGTATCCCTCTGCCAGCTAAATTCTAATATCAGTCTAGTCTTCCTCCCAGCCTGTGGCACCCACTCCAGCCCATCTAATGTCATTAAAAGGCAGCATGCACTTAGTACTATGGACTTTTACAGAAAGGATTAAGTAGCAAAATGTAAACATCTACATATATTTTTATGGGCTTTACTCTGGTCATTTTTATGTTCTACCACACAGAGATGTGTGGGGTCTTTATTAGTTTACACTGAAATGCAAGAGCATTAAGCTAGCTATAAATTAAAAAGAAAAAATGAAAATAGACTTTTTAAAAAGTCAAAAGCACGTATTATATATTTCTCAATCTTAAAAATAACCCCAAATGATGAACACCCTATTTTTCACTTTCTTAACAGCTGATTTACCCTCTAAGTTTGTCACTGTATTCTAAAATTTAAGCTTCACATTCCTTCCGCTTTCCCATTTCTAATAGAGAGAGGTTTTTTGGTTGTTTGTTTTGTATTCTGCTGCAACTCTTTTCTCTTTTCTTGATTTTCTAGAATTCTCAATCAAATGTTGAACATGTCAGAAAGTAAAAGGGTAATCTGTCAGTTTTTTGGGTGGAATGATCAGACAGACGGACTGGGTTTGTCTCTCAAGTGTAATCTAGTCAAGTCTGGGATATCTGCCTCCTGCCTTTTCAGCCTCCTCTTTCCATGTTTTCCTCCATTTAGCAGGATTGTCCATACTGAAATCCCTCCATCCAGAGGCACCTGGGTTACCTCAGTTCCTTCTGCCTTACCAAATGTCTACTCCCATATCTAGAGCAGTATTATTGTTCCTTGCAAGAGCACTTACATTTAAACAGATATAAAAGACTTTAGCAAAGGTAAGAAAGTCACATATGAAGAGCAGGCATAACCAGAAGGGTTGCGGAAAGTGTTTCTGGGGCAAATGGCTTTGCAAGAACCCCTGAAATATTCCTACATAGATTTCTCTGTATATTGCTCAAACATGAAGGTGGACCTTCCCAAAGGAACCAACGCAGGACAAATAATCCATGTTTCATTCAGTAAACTATATTTGATGAATTTCTTCAGCTAATTGCCATTTTCCACTGGCTTTTTCCTTAGTTTTTCTCCATGGAGATAAAACTTTGCATACTAGAAAAACTTGGGCTATGGATCCAGAAAGAACTAGTTTGAATTCTGGTTCTGGGACTTAACAACTGCAAAACCCGAGTCTTAACTTCATCTTTTTTTATTTTAAATTTATTATTTTTTTTGACTGGTAAGGGGATCGTAACCCTCGGCTTGGTGTCATCCTTACCATGCTCAGCCAGTGGGCGCACCGGCCATCCCTATACAGGATCCGAGCCCATGGCCTTGGCGCTACCAGCACCACACTCTCCTGAGTGAGCCACGGGGCCAACCTTTAACTTCATCTTAAAAGAAAGAAAATGTATAAAACAATCTAACACAAGATTATTACAAGAAGGCAATATATCAGCATTTCTTGAATATTTTTGTATTTTTGGTAGGAACATTTCATATATGATTTAATTTAGTAATCATAAAGGTCCTATGAAATTAATTGAAACGACTTAGATAAAAATCACTTAAAACCAAGCTTGACACATAATAGTAACTTTTTTCTTCTCTATTAGCTTCAACTGCTAAGAATTTCAGTACCACTATGTGCTTTAATAGTCATATTCCACTATTTTTATTTAGAATAATAAATAGATTGCTGGCAGACTTTCAAGAAATCGAATCTAAACTGCTATAAGCGCAGGGGCACCTGAGCACATGTTTAATACTGAAGAATGATGCTGAAATATAAAACCAACATCTTAAACCTCCTAACAACACCCAGCTACATCTCCACCTTTATTTACATCTCATTTCCCACGTTCTAACACTGGCCAGTTCTGGAAGTAGCACATGCTTCTCTACGCTGTGCTTTTGCTCGAGCAGTTTCCTTTTTAAAAATGCCTTTTCTCCTTCCCAAGTCTTCCTGTCAATTTCTGAACATTTCTATAATAGATCCAACTCAAATTCTGCTTACTCAAGAAGTCTTCTTAATCTTGCCCTTTCCTTTTTCCATGGTATCTTTTACCTCTATCAGACACTACATCACAGACTGCCTGTGTTAGAGTTATTAAAGTGTCTATATTGCTTTTTTGAAGAAATGGATTATCTTTTCTCTCTCCTTCTAGTGGTGATTGGTACAGTCTTCTATTCATGGTGGATGTTTGTTGAGCTGATTTTCTGGTCATTATTATTAAGTTGTTGTTAACAACTAAACAATCTAGAACAAATATTTCAACTCTATAGAAATTTATATCAACCTCATATTTATTTACATAGTTAATATACATATTTTTGTTTTTATTTCATGTAAACTTTTCTACTCTATACAGTCTTCTCATTTATCAATTAGCTAGTTTCAAAAATTGTTCTTATGAAATATAGTTTTAAAGAATCATGTTCTGATTTAAACTGCTTCCATGTTTTTAATAATCTACCAATCATTTTCCTTGCGATAGTTACAAAAGCTATAACTTTTTAGGGGGTATGTTAAAGTGACTGAGAGCTAAGAAAAATTGTAAGACAAAAGAATATTTAATTCTAAATATGAATACTCATACACCTTAATTTTAGTGGAGGCTGGGTAGTCAACTTTTGTTATACACACCAAATACTTGTGACCTTTCTTTGCCCACCTCCTCCTGGGTCAAGTCCTTTGCTCTTTGGCTTGAATGTCTCCTTATCACATTCTCAGTTCTACAAGGCTTCTGCTCTGCTTTAGACCCATTCTGAGATCTCTCCTCTCTTACCATAGAAAAGGGCACCGTACACTGTCACAGAGACTACATCAGACGCTTTCTGATTATACACATTTCCAAATAACTATTGTACTGGAGTCTCCAAACTTCAAATACTCAGAAGTTGACTAGTAGTAATGCTCATCGTTTTTTACCTCCTACATGTTGGTTATGCAAAAGACATGTTTGATCATATAGGATTGAAGCATCTGCCCTTTGCTGAGTCTCTCTTTTCCTCCCTTCTGTTTATCCTCACACTCCTTTTCACTGAATTTCTTTTCTTTTTCTCATTTCCACTTAAAAAATTATTTTAATTTCTCTCTCTATCCAACTTTTATTTATAAGTCAATCTATACAACTTGAATATGTGCCTTCAGATTGAGTTAAAAGGAAAATACCAATGGTTTTTATCTCTTAGAAAAGCAATAATTAAAATGACACTGTCTAATAACATAATGTAAAAAGAAGTAAAAAATTCTATTTGTATTCAACAGCTTTGTTTGGATATAAATGAAGAACTATAATTTTGTAAATTGTAGTTTAATTTCAGAAATAGAAATGATATCCTCCCTAATATATTTTTAAGTTGCATTTTCATTACGATTTGAAAGAGTAGATTTGTAGACCATTCAAGTATTCCTTTTCATGTGGGGTATCACTCAGGCTCTGGACCGTGGTAATATTTGCCATAAACTGAGATTCATTTTTACAGCATATGTAATAAGAGAATTGAAATGAAACCTTTCATTATTCATAAAAATCTTATAGCTATAAGGAGTTTTGAGATCCTTGCTGTCCATTTTCTCACCTTCTATTTGAAATTCCTTGCTAATTTATTTATACTTTTAACAATCTCCCCTGAACTGCATTCCTCGGTCCCTCTCTTAGTTATCCATACTAGGGTTTCACTAAGATCACTGCATCATTTTTTACTTCTATATCTGGTTACTTGAATTTTTTTTTTTCAAATTTTTTCATTTCCATTCTTATTAAAGAGGAAGAAGTAAAAGAAGTGGTCAGGTTTTGTATTTGTTTTTATTTTCAGTACCAGAATCTCTCTGGTCCAGCTCAGATAGAGCATGCTATGGGTTCCATAGCACATAGTTTAAAAAGGTGAAAAACCATTGTTCTGAAATTTGCATTAATCTACTTTAGATTCAAAAATTCTGCATAGAGTGTCTGATGACAGCTGAATGAAAGAAGCCCAGTGATTAACCAAACTATAACCAATCATAAAGGCAAGAAATTTCCAACACCCTAATTTTAGAATTCAGCAGTTTTCAATATGAGGTCTACAAATTATATATCCAGAGGTCAAATATGCACAAAATTCTTTATACCGTGACTATCTCCCCATATTCAATTCAATTTTAAGATCCAGCAGTGTGTTGTGCAAAAATAATCAATGGTTAAATTACTCCCATTCTGTTGGCTTGGTTCACAGTGGTCCACTGATTAGTTTAAAAGAGGGGGGGGAGACCTATTTCATCTTCAGTTTGTATTTCCACTGTACCCAATTGCAGATGCCATCTCTGATAATATGACAAAACAGATTTAGGTTTTTTAATCTTTCTGTGTGCTCCAATAGTAGAATGCATCCTGCAGTAACTATATTGTAGCTCAGTGTTGTAATAAACGCAACTGACTTTGCTAGAGAATCATTTTAGAGTTAATTAAACCTTCTCCACCTGTAATTTAAGAAAAAAAAATGCCCAACACTCTTAAAGTCCATGGGGGAAAGGCAGTTTAAGAAATAGAAGTCCTCTGTTTATCCAGGGAGGTACTTTACAAGGCAGACAGCTACACCACAGTAGAGAGACAACATTTCCTCAGCTGATTCGGTTAATTAAAATGCACAGTTACAACAGGCTTTCTTAGAGCCTGCAGCTGAATGACCGCAGTCTCCATTTTACTCCAGTGTCACACAGAATGTGAAGAGGCAAACATACTGCCCAAACACAATTTGACTCACTAAAATGCAGCACAATAAACATGAAATACATTTCACAAGACGTATTACCAAGAATAATGACATCAGGATAGATATAATTTGCAGCTAGGCACCACCAGGAGTATATCCTAGGTTCCTCTCAAAGTATATTTAAGTAAAATTTAGAAATAAATCTTAAGGGGAGAGTCCACTTTTAATGCAGGGATCTTCAACTCTTTCCTTTCAAATGTACGGAATTTGAATCTGACAAACAGCCAGTCTGTCACCAGAATTTATGAGTGATATGAAAAATCAAAGGCCACAAAAGCTATTTGTCAAATAAACTGCAGAATGCAATATCAGTCTGCAGGGTTCATTTGCAGAACCCATGATGAGCATGGGAGGCGGGGATACTAACAGCTGCAGCCTTGGCCGCACTGCCCGTGCCAGCCAGAATCCAGCCACACAAGCTGAATGTGGTTGCAAAAGGGGGCTGACAAATGAAATTTTTAAAAAAGACAGAAAAGATTCTTATATCCAACTTTTTACTAAATCAGTATATCAGCATATACATATAAATATCTGCAAAACCAGTTTAAGACAGATGAGGCCTGCAGGGTTTCAAAGGTATTCAAATTAAATCTGTTCATAGAAGACTACTTTTATTTCATGGTATAAAGAGATCACAGACTTTGAAATATTTTAACCTGGAGTTAAAGCTGGGGTGCAGTCCTGGTTAATTTAGCAGCATGGCATAGTATCAGCTTCTTCATCTGTAAAAAGGGAACAATACTGCATGTCCCAGAGCAATTTGAGAATAAATGAAATAATATATGTTTGTGAGCACAGCAGGTGCTCAATAACAGTTAATTTTCTCCCCTCTTTTGCTAGATGTTCTCACAATGCAGCAAGTTGATTTGAATGGCAAAGTGGAAGTTCTCACATTAAATATTTAAATTGCCAAGTCTGGGATCTATCAGAAATGATTAAATGTCCTTGGAGCTTAATTTATCAATCATTAAATCAAACCTGAAAAGGGTTTACCAGAAATATGGAAACCCTCCCTTAATATCTTTTCATGGACTTGCTGTGTTAAGTATTATTCTGTAACAATTTTGCTTAGCACCACAATAGAAAAATGCTGATGTTAGTACTGTTTTTTCTAATTATTCAGCATCATGTCCATTTCATATACAGTACTTGAAGAACTGGCTCCATTATCTTTCAAATCCCTTTAAAATGTTGCCAGAATGTCTGTCTCTCTCAGTCTCTCTTACCCTCCCTCACAACTTTCCCTTTTTTTCCCCTTCATTTTTCTGCCCAAAACATGAACATATCACATCTCCCCATACTCTGGTCAAGAGAGCATGCTATTACTGTTGTAGTATAAACTAAATGGTTTGTATAACTTAGCACCTAATTCATTTCTAGTGTGAAATAATTTAGTCATTTGGAGAAAGGGAACACAGTATCAATATTTACGTTTTTAAAAATTCCAATGTAATATGTGAAATGATGGCCAAATTATGCAAAAGAAAATTATTCAAAGAGTTACAAAGGAAGAATGCCAATGGACATTTATTGAGCACTTAACCATGTGCAGGCAGACAAGTTGATTTTTCTTTCTCCTCAGGGTGAACAAAACCATAATAGAGGTCAAAGGATATCTGGAATTGAAGTCACATTTACTAGGAAAATCACTGATTTGACTGATTTAGGAAATTCACTTCATATTCTGTATTAGTCCATTTTGTGTTGCTATAACAGAATACCTGAGACTGGGTAATTTATAAAGATGAACAGAGGTTTATTTGGCTCATGATTCTAGGACAGCTGCATCTGGCACAGCCCTCAGGCTGCTTCTACTCATGGTGGAAAGCGGCAGGCAGCCAGAGGGTATAAGCAGATCACAAGGCCATGGTGTGGGGGGGAAGAAGGGGTGAGATGAGAGAGAGAGAGAGAGAGAGAGAGAGAGAGAGAGAGAGGCAGAGAGACAGAGAGACAAGGTGCCAGGGTCTTTTAAACATCCAGCTCTCATGGGAACAAAGAGTGAGAACTCGCTCACTCCCTCCACCCCCCAGGG
This sequence comes from Galeopterus variegatus, assembly GCF_000696425.1. NCBI lineage: Eukaryota > Metazoa > Chordata > Mammalia > Dermoptera > Cynocephalidae > Galeopterus > Galeopterus variegatus. The sequence goes on along the minus strand of NW_007727288.1, from coordinate 264,728 downwards.
AGAGGATTAATCCGTTCATGAGGGATCTGTCCCCATGACTCAGACAGCTCCCAACACCTCCACACTGGTGATCACATTTCCACAGGGTTCTGGGAGGACAATACATCCAAACTCCATCATAAAGCATTGTATTTTCTCTTCTCAATACAGAAATCTGATACATGTCCTTCACTGGAGACATGATAATAATTAGCTCTTTTTAAAAACTTTGAAAAGAGCAGAGATGAAAAGACCTGTAAGAGTTTCTAAATAACACAAGACGTGTGAGATGGTAGATACTTAACACAAACCTCATAGAGCTGTTACGTGGATTCATTAGTTAATTAGTTGGCTAATGACTTTGAAGTGTTAAATCTTATTAGATGTTTTCTTACAGTTTAATACATGTGAGAGAAATTACTCAGTCTGAAATTAGAAACTGACTATAGCATTCAAACATATTAGATGTTTTCATGGTACACCTTCAAGACGTTCTTTCCTGTTCTGAACTTTTTTTTCTAGACAACTCCTGAAAAGCCTATTTAGACCCCAGCCCCAGCCCAAGCCCCTTTATTTTTCAGTATTGGTATTGGTTCCCAGTTAAAACTAAGCACAGCCTTGAGAAACCCTCAGGGCAAGGCATTTTGTATAACAATATAAAGGTATTATTTGATAATTATGTCATCAAGCATTAAACATGCTACTTAAATGCAGTTCTGTACCTCAGTACAGCAGGGAAAAACAAACATATACTCTGTTGGGTAAATCTGAGAGTAAAAGGGCCGGCCCGTGGAGCACTGGGAGGGTGCAGCGCTGGGAGCGCAGCGTCGCTCCCGCCGCGGGTTCGGATCCTATATAGGAATGGCCGGTGTGCTCACTGGCTGAGCGCGGTGCGGGCAACACCACACCAAGGGTTGCGATCCCCTTACCGGTCACGAAAAAGACCAAAAAAAAAAAAAAAAAAAAAAAAAATGGGA
>NW_007727288.1:218938-263422 GCF_000696425.1 Galeopterus variegatus | reverse complement strand
AAAAAAAAAAAAAAAAAAAAAAAAAAATCTGAGAGTAAAAAAGGGAAAGATTTGAAACCCAATGACAAGTATCTTGCTCTTTGGACATGGTGATCAGTTTCTCTCCTGCATGCTGGAAAGTTGAGAAAGGATAGCAGAGGCATATAACTAGGTTAGCAGTATTCTAATACGTGGGAGATGTTTCTATAGTTTAAACAAAAACTTTTTGTTGACATGTACTATACACAAAGTGCATATATTGTCAATGTACAGCACAATGGATAACTGAGCACACTTGTGTTCTCTGCACCCAGATCAAGAAGCTGAACATTTGCAGCACTCCAAAGCCCCATCTGGCTCTTCCAATCACTAGCCCCGTCCCTACGGTAACTACTACCTCTAACAGCATAGGGTAGCTTTATCTGTTTTGGCACTTTATATACATGAAATCAATGTACCCTCTTTTGTACATTTCTTTCTGGTTTGACATTATGTTTCATGAGATTCATATATATTGTTGAGTGTAGTTGTACATCTACACATTTCTCATTTCTGTTCCTGCCCTCTTTTCCTATCGCTGACCCCCACCCCCACCCCCAAAAGGACTAATCCCTTTCTTTTTCAAAGAATGGATTCCTGTACTAGGAAGTCCTCGATGAACTTCTTATCTGTGTATTCCACAACATGGTAACTCAAAAAATGCAATCTTAGAATATTTTGCACTTTTAAAATCTGGTCATGTACAGGGCCAGCTCCAAGGGAAACACTACAGTAATCATCTTTTTCAGTCACTCTTGTTTTCAACCCCAAATCCCCCATCCAGGCTATTCCCCCAAGCTGAGTTTTCTGTCTTTGGCCTTCAACTCCTAGAATGTCAGCCCTACTCTAGGGATTATATGAAAAAAACAATTGGGTAAATTACTTTATACAGTGTTAATGCCTAAATCGTTAGCTCTCCAAGGTATGACCCCAGGACAGTGTTGTAACACAGAGGACCAAATTACTGTCTGATAACTCTCCAATGGGGTCTATTGTAGAGCTGCATTTATTGACATACTGTGAGGTCCATCTACATTGAAGTACTCTGGGACACAGATCTATGGCACTCAATGATGTTTTACTATTAAAATATTATTGGAATTCTTATACCACTAAATCACAAAATATTCTGTTTATGAGGACCCATGGGGGAAGGGAAAATAGTTCTGCTTCCTCTAAATTACTTTATTTTAAAATATGTTGTTATCCGTGTGACTGATCCCTCCTGGTCCCCTCTCCCTCTCTTATTCTCGCTCCCAGTCTCCTGCTAAAAAATATCAAAAACATTAGAACCAAACACTTCTAGTAAGTGTTCAGGACTTTATAATTTGTATTTTTGGTCTGTCTGCTTCACCCTAATTTCATGTGCTTTTCGTTGTTGTTGTTTTCTGTTCAAATGTCCTTGCTTTTCCTTTTTTTAAAATCCTGACAAATTTAGCAAGGATACAGATTAATTCAATAAAATACACTACCTCTTAAAGGAAAAATTTCAGTCACTGGCATCAGGCCAGGCTGGCTAGTGAAGGAATATACATATTTTAGGCAGGGGACTTTTCCAGCAGTTCTCTAATTATGCCTCTCTGGCAGGCTGTGATCAGAGAGATTGGAGGACTTGATATTTGAGGCACTATATGGCATGGTGCTTTACACAAAGAAGGTTTTAATAAAGCTTTACTGAATGCATTGATATTTCACATCAAGCAAAATTGACAGAAAGGGAAAATATCTAGGAAAAATCTAGATCAAAAACAGGGCAAAAGATAAGTGTACTTGTGAGACATAATGGAGTTGAGTCTTCCAAGAGCAGAACTGTTACTACATTTGTTATGTGATTCTTTGCGACTACTAGCCCATTTTTATTTTCAAAGTTCTCAATTAGAGTTCTACTTGGGAAGATTTGATTAATGCATTATTTATCTGGGAGTCATTGATTTATGGAGCTTAACCATAATATACAGCACAGCTCATTTTCTTTCTAATATTTATATCTACTGGAAGAATACCACAGTGACATGGGGGTGTTCCATCCTTGACTGGTAACCCACATGAACAATCACCCAAACTGACAATATTGAAAATATTAAATGATAACAATCTGTTATACGCTCCCTTCATTTCTAGGATCCTACTGTTAAAATGAAGTATAACAATTCCCAGAAACTCAGTGATACTCCATAAATCATACCACAAAATGGTCCAATACTCATATGTATTCCAGTGAAATATTCTTTTCTGTATAACAGGGTGAGGAGAAAGTGTCAAATAGGGATCTCTTAATCAAGCTCTGTATTAATTTTTAGATCAAAGGAGTAATTTCAGCTCAGATAATTTAAAATTGTGGCTTTTTTTTTTTTTTGCTGCTAAAGCTATTTGATTATAAGACTCTCTGAAAAGCATGTAATCTTGCAAAAAAACAAAGAACATATTTATTGTCAGTGACTTGTGAGATCAGTATAAATTTATAATCTGCACTGATAATATTCCTAAGTTGTTCAGTGGGGCCATTCAGTAATATAACAGAATGTAGTCAGATTGATGTAATTTTTATTTATTCATAAATATTTTTTTCAAATCTAAAATAAATTTATTGAGAAACTATCACTTGCAGAAATACCATGGTAATCAACATTTTCTTTAAAAAATCACTAAAGCCATATAAAAATTAGGATCTATCTAGTTAAAAACTTTCATTCATCAGTGACTATTAGAATTAAAAATGACTAGAATACCACTGTGCATATTTCCAATGCTTGTAGTATACAAAAATTAAAGTCTATTTGTTTATGCTTGGCAAACACCAGCAGACTTGCTGGACCATGGCAGCCTCCAACTTCACGGAGCTTATGTGTCCAATGCACATGTAAACTGATATCTCCCCTAAGTACAGTGCTTTGTGATTCTTACAATGTGTGCCAAGAGGAATGGATACTGGAACTACAAAATGGAAAAGTATTTTATTAGATTTCTGAGTGGTTAAGAATCATGGCCCCAAAAGCCAGATATTACATAGTGTACTTGTCACTTCAAAGCTCAGAAATCTCTAACATTTCCCCATGACTTAGCACAATCTGGCTCAACCTAGTTGTTCAGTTTCTCCTGTGCACTTATCTTAATATCACTATGCACAAAACCCCAACATACCATCTTTGAACATCTCCCTTAGAATCCACCTCTAATTTGCTCACATTGTTTCTTCTTCCCGGGACATTCCTTTTTGCCAAATTCATCTTATATTTAATGACTGAACTCAACTGTTTCATAAATTATTTTTCTGATTATTACAGCTACAAGTACTTTTCTTTTCCACTCAGCTTCAATTGTACATTACAAGTATTATTATTGTTATTATTTTACTTCTTATACAGCCATTATCATTTTCTAACTGGTTTTATTATATTTACTTGTGTCTCTCCACCACATATATGTTTTATAGAGAGGAAACATGTCTTACACATTTTCTTTTGTATCCTAAACATGCCTAAGACAGGGTTTGAGATATAGTGCATGATTAATAAATGCCTGTTTAATGAATTAATATGCAAAAAAATAAATCACATTTGTGAGAGTCCCACTGAAACTCTAGTATGTTAAACAAGAGATCCTTATTCCTCTATCCTTGCAAAAATATTCATAAGAGGTTTGAGATCCAGTTCATACCATAAAACATTGCATTTCATATATTTCATATATTTTCAACAAATGTTTATCATTTCCCAATAATGTAAGTAGTCCCGTATGGCAAAAAGAGCATCAGAAATAGAAAAGCATCATCCTATAAATCATAAGATCATTCTTGAATTACAAACAACCTTAGTAGCCACATGCAAAACATTCACTTTCTTGCAACCATTTATTCCTTATAGAAAAAAACCCAAAAAACATGAGTTCATGTAGAAGCCACACTGTGGAGGGCTTTGAATGATGGACAGGAAGAGAGCTTTTAGAGGTTTTCTGCAGTGCAGGGAATTGGGTCTTCACCCATTTTATAGATAAAGGTGAAATCTCACAGAGCCAGAATCTGAATCCTGATCTATCTGATTTAACACCTGTCTTGTAGTCACTGTACAATAATTCTTTCTGAATGTTAGCTTCCCCATGAATAATGCCATGCTTATTTAAATACAAGACAAGCCATTTTGCCCTTCTGTTTAGCATATACCACAAGTCATTTTCAGCTTTTCCCATAACATTGTCTTTCAAAAACAAAAAAATCTCTTTTGAATGGCTCACTATGTTTGAGTCACAATGCTAATTGCTTCCCTTATTTAATTCTTGTAACAACTCTAAGAGTAGGTACTGTTTACTCATATTCCAGACAGGGAAAACAAGGCACAGCAACTCTAAGTAACACACTTTCAAGACCATAGAGCTAGTAAGGGGAGGAAATGGAATTTGAACTCATCTTTCTTGCTCCTAAATCCAAGTTCTAAACCACTCTATGGCCTTTGCTCTTTTTTACTGGTCCTTAAATGTGATTCCCCACCCCCCCCCACCCCTACTGCCACCAAAGTGAAACTGCATTATTGAAATGCTCACTGTTCTGAATATTTATATTAGCATGGGAAACATTTGGCACTACACTAGGAAGGGATCTAGAGGACAGAAAATGGTGATGGGGGTGGGAAGTGAATATATAGAGAGAGTCATCTCACCTGGCCTGACAAGCTGTTTACATTTTTCAGAAAGCCCACCTCCAAGCCCAGGACTAAAATGACAGTGAACCTTGATCTTTAATGGACAGAAGACCCTTCCCCAGAGTTGTTTAGACAAATAGAGCACACTTCAAGAAAAGAATAGTGCCCTTGATAAATTGGCTGGCCTGCCTCTCATTCCAGATCCGTGACTTTCAGCAATAAACTGTAATATGGGAAACAAGTCAATATTTTCCAGCATGCTGAGTTCATTTCCTCTCCCAATATTTTTAAACATAAGACAGGTACAGAAATCATTTTGGTCACCAATGGAGGGGTGCACAGCAGCTGTCACATAGACACACAGCAGCAGACATCTTTGCTAAGATTCAAAATGAAAAGAATTCTTATTGTAATTGAGGCTATGCAGGGGACAAAGCTTCCCAAATGCATAGGAGAGTTCTGAGGTTTGAAAAGGGATGGATGTTACGTGTATACTCAAACTAAGAGCCACTACCTTTTTTTTAACAGCTCATGAAGAGGTACAATCAAGTCTTCAGAGAGAAAAGACATTAGCAACACAACATCTGTAGCAGCCAGAAAGTAAATCTTTGTTAAGCTAGAAGGGCCTTGGAGATGAATGAGAGTTCTGAGGTTTGAAAAGGGATGGATGTTACGTGTATACTCAAACTAAGAGCCACTACCTTTTTTTTAACAGCTCATGAAGAGGTACAATCAAGTCTTCAGAGAGAAAAGACATTAGCAGCACAACATCTGTAGCAGCCAGAAAGTAAATCTTTGTTAAGCTAGAAGGGCCTTGGAGATGAATCAGAGTATGCCCTTTTGCTTTCCATTTGATGACAAAAAGGTTCAGAGAGGTTAAGACTTGTCCAGGATGACTGGGTAAAGCTTTGGCTGTCAAAGTCCTTGAAACCAAATCTACAATTTCTTCATTTCTTACGCACTACCCTACTGTCTCTTATCTGCTTTGTTTTGTTTCAGCTTTTTTTTTTTTTGTTTTGCTTTGTTTTGGAGAATTACGAGCAAGTATGACCTAGTACCAATACAAGTGAAATTTCTTCTCAATACAGGGAGTTCTCTATACTGAGCGTCGTTTTCCTGGCAAAGCTAAAACAGAGAAAAGAGTCACGAACAGACGTTCATGGCAAGGAAATAAACTGAAACAGGCATTCCTCTGGGTTATGACTGAAGTCAGCTCTCCTATTCTGAAAGGACACCTGTTTTTCTTTATGAAATCTCTGAGTCTCCTCTGGCAGAGATATAAGTTGTCAAATAACTGCTCTCTGTTTTAAAATAATCGGTTTTCAAGAAAGAGTTATCTATTCATCAAACCAAACGCACATTTATTCCATTCCTATTTTATGCCCGACTAGATGCTAGTGATAATAGGATTATACGTGTGATATATAAGGCAGCCATTTTAAAATAATAGTGAAGTGACATCCTGCTCTGTTATGTAAGTGGTCTCAGTCAATGATTATTCATTCACTAGCAATCAATTAGCAAACATGTATTGAGTGGCTTGTTATAAAAAGATTGATGATAGGCACTGCAGGAATTTAACAAAACATAAGCTTAAAATCAAATAGAGAAGACAAAATGTACTTTTAGGAAATGACAGAAAAAACAGAATATTTTAGTAATGATGATGATAGGCAAATTTGCCAATATGATAAGAATATATAGGATTTTATGGTATAAAATAGGAAAAGCATGGGGGGCTTCCTGAAGTAGGTGTTTTGAAAAAAAGATGGCTAGAAATAGGAAAAATGGAAAGAAGAGAGATCATTTTAGAAAAAGAAAATGTAGGAAAGTAGGTCCAAGTGTGGGGATATGCAGAATATTAATTTTATGAGATTAGCTTGATTCATTGAAAATCTTTAATTAGGATATCATAAGCAATGAAAAAAAGTAACTGTATATGTGCGTATGTGAGTGTGTAGATATGATGTACTGCTTGTGCAATAATAGGCTATAACAAATGGATAAACCAATTAATTCTTAGATGATATTGCCATGGTCAGATAAATTCAAGACCTCCTTACAAATACATTTCATTCATAATCTGACTGGCAATTATTATGGGTGTACCTGTTGGTTACACCAGGAGTCTTCTGCTTGGTCAATGCTTATATCCTACTAGCTGTTAAATATTTAAAAAATTGATCCTCCTTATAATTGACTGTATAATTTCAATAATTTTCAGAGAAGCTTGATATAAAAACAGGTCCTTTCCTGATCAGCTAGCTTAGAATCAATGGCCAACAGAGGAGTTCGGTATGCAGCATATCCTTGGAAATACTTCTACAGAGGACCTCTAAGTAGTTTTCAAAAGCCTGGAACCATTAATATAATTCCCACTTAACTTTCTTACCATCCACTGGAGAAAACAGAATCCACTGAGAAACAACACCAAGTGTACAGAAAAACTAATCAGTAAATCCTAACAGAAGTTCCTATTCAGGTCTGACCTCAGTTATCTTAAATACAAACTTGTCCCAGTTATGCATCCCTGATGGGCTAATAATCTAGCTCTCTCAATATCTTTCTGCCTTTTCTGTGAACAACACAAAAATAAATTCAGGACATCATTTCCTATATCACAGGAAAGTAATTGCTATGAAGAGAGAAATCACTAATCGTCTGAATGTGCTCCTCCCAACAACCCAAATTATCAAAAACAAAATCTTCCCTTCTAAAGGCTTGCTTGCTAGTCACCTGAAATGAGAGAGTTGAAATAGATACATAAATGAAGGAAGTGTATTTTAAGATTCTCCTTATTTTGATCAAATGCTGATGATTACATTTTTTTTCTGTACTTTCCCGACAAAGAATAAGTCATATGTTCTTCCAGAATAACTCTTTTCTTCAAACATTCTTACTGGAGCACCATGGTTAGTTATGACTCACAGATTTTTTTTTAAGATAGATGTAAACTTCAAAGATATATTAGCTCATAACATAATAAAAGAAATAAAACATATTGCTTAGAGGACATCTGTTTCCTATATAATTATTTCATCTTCGAAATCTAAAACAGATATCATCTAGATTGTATTTCTGGCATGTTTTGTGATGTGTAGATATTGTCCTCCTAAGATAATATTATAACATATAAGTTTTATTTTTTAAAAGTTTGCTGAAGGTTTCTGTAGCCTTTGATTAAACATTGTCATTAAAAGCAGTGTCCAGAGCCAGATGTGTGGGTTCAAATCTCAACCAGAAGAGCTGTGTTACCTGACAAATAACCACCGTGAGCCTCCATTTCCTCTGCTATAAATCAGTATAATACTAAAACCCACCTCACAATGTTGTCAAGAATATCACAGAAGTTTCAAGATATAAAATGGTTATAAAAAACTGGCACATAATAAGTGCTCACAAAGTATTAGCTGTTATTTCCTTTCTGAATATATACATTATAACTTCTAACTTAGAATGCTAGCCAAAATAAAATTTACACCTCTGCTATTCAATAATTCAAGCCTCATCCAAACACGAAATTCTGATTTAAAATAAAATTTCCAGCATTAAACTTGAAAAATGTGGATTTTTCTTAATACATTTCAGTACCTGATTTTAGGGAGTATAACCATATATTGTTTGACAGATAGGCAAATGTGAAATCACGCTCTAAACAATACAGTTGTTCCTAGGTGTCCACGGTGGATTGTTTCCAGGAATCACCCTCTCAAGGATACCAAAATCCACATAAGTTAAAGTCCCTTATATAAGATGGTGTAGTATTTGCATATAGCCTACACACATCCTCTTAAATACTTTAAATCATCTCTAGATTACTTATAATGCCTAGTACAATGTAAATGCTATGTAAATAGTTGTTATACCATGTTTTAAAAATTTGTATTTTTTTATTGTTTTGTTTGTTTGTTTTGTTTTTTTGCTGTTGATTGAATCTGCAGATGCAGAACACGTAGCTATGGAGGGACAACTGTATATTTGAATTTTATCCTAAATTTGCCTTATGTCTAGTTAAATTAATATTCAAATCAAGATTGCTGCTTCATCAGCTCCTTTTGCAGGGCTCCTCAGTAACTGCAGAGGGAAAAAAACATGTAAAAATAGCTAAAATAGTGTGGCAACATTCAAAGGCAAGGCTACCATGTGCAGAAGAACAGGTTGTATACTGCACAGTCCTGTAAGGCATCAGTCACATAGATTACAATGTTAATGCTGACCCCTTAGGGCAAACTGTATGCACTGGCTATGGTCAAAGAATGAATATAAATACGTAAATCTGGCTGCAGTTAAAATTATGTCAAATTGTCAACAAAAGAAAAAGAAGGATAAGGCCTTATTGGAAATTATTTTTAGACAAATTTGGATTAAAATCCTAATGTACACAGTATTAGCACTTAACCACTTGTGTTATCTTGGCCTAGTTAGTTAACTTCTCTGAATCTGTTTCTTCAAAGATCCTTTTTCTTGTTGAATGGGGACAGGAATGTTTCTTCACAAAGGTTCTACTGTATAGCACATTTGCTATGTGCTACTAGGCCTAAAAATTTGAACTCATTTCCTGAGAAACTATCACAACTCAGGTATACTTTCCCCTCGCAGATTTAACTGGTATTTTTAAAAATAGTTTTTAAGTTGTTCAATGCCTTCTCACAAAGGGCTGATTATTTACAGGCATTTGGCTAAGAGTACAGAAACCACTGGACTAGAAATCAGGAGCTACGAAATCTGACATAAGTACTGTCATCAGCTTGCAATGTAATTTTTTTTGTAGTTTTCTCATAGATAAAACAAGTAATAAGCTCTGATGTCAATTAGGAAAAATAATCAATATAATAGATGTAAATGTGTTTTGGAAAAAAAATTGGAGCATACTAACATAGAAAGTATTATCGAAATCCTTCCAAATTTCTTGTCATGTAATACAGAAATAAATGAGACTTCTACTAACCTTTGAAAACTAAGAAACTTTTCCTAGATGTTTTCGGTCTTTTGTGGTCTTATTCTGAATGTTGTTTCCCTGAAAAGATCCATTTTATTCTGAGTCATGTACTATAGAAAACAGGAAAATATATATATGTAGATCATTAATAGAGAATAGAAAAAAATGATTATTTTGTGTTATCATTATATCATATCTGTAAATATACCTATCAACTATCGATTATTCACTGTGTGCAAAGCCCAGTAGGCACTGTAGAAATGTACAGTATCTTATTCTCATAATCACCCTTTAATGTAGGTGCTAAGATACATTCCAGGTGAAGACGCCAATTCAGTGAAGTTAATCATCTTGCATAAGGGCATGCATCTAGGAAATTGGGGGATCCAGGATTTAGGCACATATCTGTTTGGCTCCAAAGCCCACATTTATTCCAGGATTCCTCAGTGCCTCTCATAACACTTGACACAATGTAGATATTCAATAAATGTTGATGGATGGATGGATGGATGAATGGACAAGTAAATGACCTCTGGGACGAATAGTCTATAAAAGCAAGACTAAGGCAGCTTAGCTAGGCTCTGTCACAAGCTGGAGATCAGCCTCCATTGTTTTTCCTCTTCAATTTGAATACCCCAGGGTTACAAGAGTTTCTTAGCTACTGGCATGAACATCACTTGCTCTGTTCTTTCTGCCTCCTCTGGTGATGAAGGATTTCAAATTCTAGAAACCAATCATGCCTCATCTCCATCACTAAAATTTGACTAGAGGATCTCTCTCTCTAGTAAGGCTACAACATGGCCTTTTGCTATTTGCTCAGGCAGAGTTTGGTAATTCTGGTCATGCAACAGTATCCTGCAGGAAAGTGGTCCTTAAGTCTAACTCTGAGAGCCTCTGAGGAAATTCTGCAGAAGCTGCCAAAATATAAAGATCCCAGAGTCACAGTATTTGATTTTGCTTTTTATGCATTTTGCAAATGTGCTTGACATCTGGAGGAAGAGAAAACTTTACTTGTTAGCTTTCCTACTTCTTACTTGTACCCTTAATGCCACCTAGCTCAGAGGAGATTAAATTCATGATATTTATTGATCTTACTTGTTAGCATGTGGGGGGACTGTATCTGTCCAAAGGGTTCCTCTTTTTCTAATTTACACAAAGGTGATATATAGCACAGTGGCTGTCTTGAGCAACTGTAGTATGTGTTTTAATAAGCCACGTCCAGCAGATGATTTTGAAACCTTCTAAGGTTTGAGAATCACTGATATAGGGAGTTTGGGGAGCACAGAAGATTATTCCCAGTGGAAGCGATGGCTAAATTGAGTTTTAAAGAAGGAATAGGTATTGCCTGCTTTCTTAGTAGCAGTATGGACCTACAGAACCAAGTGACACCCAGAATTAACCAGCTTGCAGAGTTTGGGGTGAGAATCTTGCAAGTTATTGTTATCCAGGCAGTAAACAACAATTACATTATTTCTAGTCCTTAGCAAGGGAGAGGCTAGCTTTGCCGGCAGCTGGTAAAAGTTGTCAGTTCACCTTCAGTGAAATGTTCTCTGCAAAAAATTAATAGTCAACAAGCATAATGCTGTCATTTCAGGATAGAATTAATTCCTCGTATTATTTTTACCTGTTGCTCTGCTTCCATGCAGAGCAAATCTCAGTACTCTGGCTGTGCTTAAAATAGTTGCATCTATATTTTTCCAAAGTGGTTTCTTAACTGCTTTCAACTGAATTCTGCCATGACAAATCACACTCTAAAAAGAGCCCAAAAACTGACCCAGTGACAGGCTCAACAGTAACCATTGTCCTATTTACTTATAACCGTTAGGACAGCGGGTGGAGGACCCCACCCTTCTAAAGGATGAAGGGAGTTTGAAAGCTTTTTGAGGAAATGATGTAGTGACTGAGAAGCATCAAAGACTACCTAATGGCTCTGCCTTGGGGAAATAAAACAGTGGTAATAAAACCAAGGGATATAGAGGATCATCAGAAAGGGAAAGGTGGGAAAAAAGCATAATGCTACCTAGCTCTGTGGAGATTAAATTCATTCCTGATATGTATCAGTCCCACATTTTCTGGCACACCATCTCCTGGTGAGCAACAGAGAATAAAAAAGAAGGTCTCAATATCACTTTATATGAAGACTTTAACGTTTCCTTTTTTGGTCAATAGGAACCCAGCTTCATGAAGAATGCAATACCTTCCTTCTCCTCCCACAATCTGGCTGTACCAAATAGACAAAAAAAGAAGCAAAATTTAACCTTTCATTAACATTTTATCTTAAATTTACTCCTTGTTCACATTTATTAAAACAAAAGAATATGTTTCTTCCAGGTTAGAAATGAGAGACAAGTAAAAACACTTCAGAATAGGCACACCCAGAAGATTGTGATTGATTATAGATTGAGATTGCAAGGGTTTTCACTTGGGCATACTGGCAAGGTTATTAGAATGGGGTAAGAAGACCTGGTCCCAGTTCCAGCACTGGTGCTTACCAGAGCCATGACAGTCTGGAATCTGGCAGGAAATAGATGACATACTCAAAAGCAGTGACCCAAGAAAGTTAATGCAGCAAACTTTTGCAAAAATCAGGGCAGAATTAAGGAGAGCCAGCGATTATAGTGAAACACTTGGGAACAGCAACAGCAGTATGCCATTACCATCCCCAGGCAGAAGGATAAGGGGGGAAAGTTGCCAGAACTGCTGAAAGGTGTGCCTACAGGAAATGGTTACCAGCAATGTAGCCACTGCTAACCTAGCCATGGAGGAGCTTGAGAAATAAGACACCTGCCCTCTCTCTCCTTCTGCTAACTGGATTTATGCATGTGACCCCTGCATATGACCAAATTCAACCAGAAACAGCAAGAGGGCAAGCAGTCCTCCAAAGCATTCCATACACTTGAGCCTGGTGGCCTGGAGCGTGGTGGAGAGGAAGGGAGCGTAGGACTAGAGGGGCCAACGGCAGGTATTGAGCACACCACTTTGCAATTTTGATCATTTTCCCTTGCTGGCCTTCAGGTACTATCTTCTAGAAAATTCAGAATCTGAGCCAGATAATCTCAGGAGTTTGTTCTATCTCTAAGATCATTTGTAAAGACTGAATAAAAGAGAAAGAATAAAAATAAATGTTCTAATTGGCCCTACTGATTTATTTGAATGAGGCAGATTTAGTAACTTACCTTCTATTGGTTAACAAACCATAGATCTTTTTCTCTCCACCTGCTTTCTTGTGAGAAAAACTGTGCTCAGGGTTATTTAGAAAAGCCCCTGAAAGCTATTAATAGAAAGCAGATTTCAACCTAGTCTCTAAAAGGCTTAACTTTGAGTACTACAGTTCTGCCCTTTCAGAAAAATTAAAAAGCCTTTTAAAAAATAGCATATAGCTCAGATTATTAGCTATCTCTTTGTCACAAATGTGTAGCTGGGTTCAGAATTTGCATGTTTCTCAGGCAAAAGAATTCAATAAGCAAGTAAGCAAATCCTGCCATTTTATTAAATACTTTCAGAAAACAAAAACAAAGCAAGCTTTCACTCAGCTGGAAACAGAACATAATCCCCAGAGCCAATAACACATGTTAAAATTCCAGTACAAGAGCCAAATTTGACAAAGGAACCCTCTCTATCCTACTACTCCTGGGGCAAACTACCCTAATTGTGATTCTCACACTCTTCTTTTTTGAGATCCTCCAAACGTAGATGCTCAAACACAGAAGGGAATTAAAATAAGGAGAGCTAAGATTTGAGGTTTGGAGATGTGTTTTCAAGATACATAAGTGAAGAAATGGGAAGTTCTTGAAAGTTCCCTTTATAGGCCTGATATCATTTAACTTGTCCAAGTAGTTATGGTTCTGTTTGGGAACAGGGGGAGAGAGTGCACATGAATTATTTCCTCCCCACAGCCTTTCAACAGACCCTTCTCAATTATACACAGCATTACTGCACAGGTCCTGCTGAGCACTGGTATCTACAGGGTAGATGCTGGAAAAGGTCATAATTACCATGTTCAGCCTGCTGCTATCACACCCACAGACTCACAGCAAAGTCTTGCAGCAGAAGTTGGCTTGCTGAGCACTGGTATCTACAGGGTAGATGCTGGAAAAGGTCATAATTACCATGTTCAGCCTACTGCTATCACACCCACAGACTCACAGCAAAGTCTTGCAGCAGAAGTTGGCCCAGTGTCCTAATGCAGCAGATACATCTTCCTGACAATCTTTTATTCTTTTCAAAACTTCTTCCTCTTTATAGAATTTCATGTTTTCAAATCATCAGCAAGATTGATGGCATTCTCAGGGAAAACTTCCAGAGCATCCAACTGCCTGGATTGATGCTTAGGGAATTCTTTGAGCTTGAAGCAAGATAAGGTTTCTATTTCTGTTTCAATCTTCATGCTCAATGGAAATAATGTAAACTTTCTTAAACAATTTATTTCATTAAGAGTCAGGATTATCATTCTTTTCTCTTTTGTGGCAATTGACTCAAGAGAACAGAAAGCATGAGATTGAGAGTCCAGTCCCCTGAGTTCTAAGGGCTCTAACCTTGGTTATTTCCGTGAATTTAGGAAAGAAGATCCTAGATGATCCTCTCTGGATCACCTAGAAAATGAAGTAAAGTAGATAATTTCTACACTTATTTCCAGGTTTAACATTCTATGACCTCATTTGTCCTGATGCCCCCCAACCTAATTCTACTTTCAACCTAATTGAACTTTCTTTTCCCTCATTGCGATCTCTAATTTCTTGAGCTCTTCCTAATTTCTTAGTGCACCTTTCTTTTTCTAACTTCTCTTTTCTCTCTATCCAGCCTGAAACTCAAGAGTGAGACACTTTGTCGGTGCTGATGAACTGCTATCTTTCTTTGCTCTTTCTTAGTCCCGTCTTCTTCTACAAAGCCATTTGGCAAGTCCCCAGTCTTAGATAAACCCTCCATGTCTGCACTCCTATGTCCAAGTCTCTAAGCATGAGTTGGCAACATCTCAGACAACAGATTCTGCTACAAGACTAATCTATACTGAGTTTGTAATTGTTTTCTTTCAGACATCTCTTCAAGCTAGGTATGTAAGCTTCCTGAGTTGATCCTCATAACTATTTGGAAATCTTTTTATTCATCTCTAACAGACTTCCTAAAAATGTTTCTTGCTTTCCTCAAGCTCTCAAACTTCTTTCTCCGCAGATAACTTTACTGTCAGTTAAGTGATTATAATAAAACCATTTCATACTGAAAAAGCTTAAAATTTAAAATATAGCAGCTCATTTTTAGTTCTATTACATTAACATAAAAGATGATCACAATTCTACAAAAATCATGGGGCATTTCTGCATTTCTCTATCACTTCCAAGTCAGCTCCATTTTGATTTATAATCTTGACTACAAATCTAGCTGTCAGACCAGATGTTGGATGAAAAATACCAGCTAAGTCTGATTGGATTTTTCAATCTGCCTTATTTGAAACCCTTCAGCAAAACAGAAGTAGTTAAGAACATCAAAAAGTTTTAAGGCATAGCACTAATTGCTAATTGGAATTATCTTTTCTGAGATAATATGTAGCATGAAAATACAAGTTAATCATTCAT
Organism: Galeopterus variegatus; assembly: GCF_000696425.1. NCBI lineage: Eukaryota > Metazoa > Chordata > Mammalia > Dermoptera > Cynocephalidae > Galeopterus > Galeopterus variegatus. The sequence goes on along the minus strand of NW_007727288.1, from coordinate 248,261 downwards.
AAATGCCTATAAGAAAAATGAGAAACAGAAGACATTTGCTCACTGAATCAAAATATTATGAACATATTCCATCTTTGACATTCTGAAAGTTACTGAAAGATTCATTTCACTTTGCAAGCATCTCTTTAGAGTACAATATTCCAAGTCAAAATTTTAAGTGGGAAATATGATACAGGGTGGTATAGAATCTATGGTAAATAGAAAGCTTTGTTTTTAATTCCAATTTGCGATTGCCACTACAAAAGAGGGTGGTGTGATAAGATTAGGAACTGTGGCAGTGTTGGTAAAGGGTAGAAGGAGAAAAAGGTCGATAGAAATCTTGATAGTGACCCTAAAACAGTGGTGGTTCCTAACCTTTTTGCTAAGGACTACTAGTTAATCCATGGACCCTTTCTTAGAACAATGTTTTCAAATTCATAAAATAAAAATATAGGATTATAAATGAATTCAATTAATTTGATATAGTTATCTAAATATTAAAAACACAAATTTATTATATAGTAATATGTGTCCTACTTTGTGAAATGTTCAATAGCAAGATCTTGCAACGGGTCTGATAACTGCCACCATGTCAAAAGTGATGAGCATAAAATTTCACTTTAAAGCTAGCTGTAATGAAGGTAGTGTGTTATGACATTGGTGATTTCCACTGTTGCCTACAATCTCTGTTCTCCAATTCATCTCATTCTTTCTTTTTAACTCATTCCAAAGGTTTTTGCCCCACAGTTCCACAGACATCCCTCTCCTTAAGGTCATCAGTAAATTCCACATTCCCAGGACTAATGTCAGTTCTCAGTCCTCATTCTATTTGACCTGTCAGCACCACTTGAAACAGTGGATCACATCCTCCTCCTTGACCTACTGTCTTCATTAAATTCACGGATGCCACTCACCACTGATTTTTCTTCCCACCACACTGGAATTTCCTGTGAAGTTCCCCTGGCTGCTTCCTTTTTATCCACTTGAAACAGTGGATCACATCCTCCTCCTTGACCTACTGTCTTCATTAAATTCACGGATGACACTCACCACTGATTTTTCTTCCCACCACACTGGAATTTCCTGTGAAGTTTCCCTGGCTGCTTTCTTTTTATGTTACCAACCTCTTAATGTTGAAGTGTCCCAGATTAGTCCTTGGACCTCTTCTCTTCTGTGTCTAAATGTATTCCTTTAGTGATTTCAATAATCCTAATGTAGACATATTCAGATGACTCCAAATTTATATCCATAGGCTGGCACTCTCCCTGAATTCTAGACTCATATATTTAAGTATCTACTTATATCATCTCTTAAAGGAGTAATAGACATTTCAAACTGAATATGGCAAATACATAATCCTGATCTCTGCCTCTACTCCCTCCCCACTAAACCTATACATCCTCTAGTACTCTTCAGCCCAATTAATGGCATACTCAGGCCAAATGTTTGGAGTCATCCTTGATGCTTCTCTTTGTCTCTAAAACCAACTTCCAACCTATCACAAATCCTGTGATAAGAAAACTCCACATCCTAAACAAAACCAGAATCTGTCATCTTACCAGCTCCACTACCACCACCCTGGTTCAAGCCATCATCATTCCTGGTTTGGTTTACTAAAGCAACCACTTAATTGGCTTCTACCCTGACCTCATCTCGAAATGTCAGAGTATTTTTTCTAAACATAAGACATAATGTGTTACTTTCCTGCTCAAAACCCTCAAATGGCTTCCTCATTTTCCTCAGCATAAAAGGAAAAGTCATTACAATGGCCTCAAGGCCTTAGAAACTCTGATACACATTTTCTCATTGATCTCATGGCCCACAGCGCTTTCTCTCTGGCTCATTACCAGCAGGCACCTTCCTCAGAACCAATGTACTTGCTATTCCCTCTGCCTATGATACTCTTCCCCCAAATATCCACATGGCTTACCTCCCACCTCCTCCAAGTCTCTATTCAAATGTTCCCCTCTTCATGATCCCCACTACATAAAATATTTTTATTTTCTCCTTGTTTTATTGTTCTTCAGAGCAATTATCATTACATAGCATAATATTAATTTTATTTATTTGTTTATCTGTCTTGCCCAATAATGCTGACATTTTTGTTTGTTATGTTCACTGATCTCTTCCCAGTGCCTGGCATAAAGCAGGCATTCAATAAATAGTTGGTGACTGAATCAATGAATTAAGTGGTTGTTTGGAATCTTGTCTTCTGCGAAGTCTAGCACATTTATCCACTGCAGTAAGAAGCACACATAGTTCTACTTGCCAAAACCATATCATACTCTGTAAATTAACCAAGATTATTTAAAATGTGATGCTTAAAATGAAACAAAGCTAGCACTTGGTATTTGCTATAGAAATACCATGAGCATTAACTAACAGCTGACAACCACATGGGACGGCGCCTTCATGAAGAGATGCTGCATTGTGTCATGGAAAAAACAAGAGCTTTGAAACAAATAAACACAGCTTGAACTCCACCTCTGCCACTTATGAGCTGTGTAGTGTTGGGAAATCATTTACCTTCCTAAACCTCAGTTATTTGTCTGTAAGATGGAAAATGTCACCATGTGACTAATGTATCTTAAATGAAATCCTATGAGCAAAGTGCCTGGGCACTTGAAAAAGATGTTCCTCACTTTGATCTTCTTCACATGCCCATTACTTTCCGAGTAGAAGTGAGTAAATAACAGGCTACTTAAAACTGGTCAAAGAAATATGAGAATGGAACAGGAAGGACGGGAATCAGATGAATTGTCAATCACCTTAGGTGATTGGGTTCACCCTAACCCTGACGGCTCCCACCAAAATGATATTTAGGTCCCTTTTAAGGGTAAGGTGTAGGTGGTGTCTAGAAAACAGGTATAAAATCAGAAGGAGGCCAAGACTCTATGCAGGAGAAAGACCAGGATGAGATGGTATCATCTGAAAAGGCAGGTGGCAAAGGAGAAAACAGAAGCCAGGCAGAATTGGGGCTAGAATGTGAAGCTGCCTCATTCTTACAGATTTGTTGTTACCCATGCACAGATATCAATTTTTATACACACTAATTTCATAGGAAAACTTTGTCACATTGTTGTGAGATTTAGTAAAAAGATTCTTCCCTCTTCTTAAATATAAATAAGGTATGAAAATTCTAGATGGAAGAATAGAGGTTTTTTTGGCCAATCTAGATTTTTCAGTTCCCAGGTAAAAAGACTTAGAAGCACTAGTTTTTCATAAATCACTCTACACTGTTTCCCTCATACTTTAAAATTATATATTTTTAAAAAACTAGCACAAAGGAACTGTCTTGGAAGAAGGCAAGAAGACAGACAACATGTTCATCAGTTGATAGCAATGTAAATACTCATGAATTAGGTACGAGGAATCTGTTTCCCGAGGAGTGTGCCCAGCCTGGGAGAAGCCTCACTTTAGAATAGAGTTGGCTCTTGGGGACCTTCATCATTACACTTATGCATTAAATGTGTCTGTCTGTCAGGTGACTCTTGATTCACTTCAGAGAAATTGGCATCTGCGATGACCATCACAGGACAGAATCACCAATTAGCCCAGGAGCCTGCACTTGGTCTTCTCTTACAGAATTTCATGATCCCTCCCTAAGGCAGCATGGGAGCAGGAGGAAGAGATGAGGAGAGAAAGAAGAAGAGATACAGACCATGAACCCAAACCAGCTTTGTGCTTACTGGGATTTATCTCTCACAGATCAGTCGAGTTCAAATCAAACCTCAGAATTAAACCCTGACTAATGAAAAAACTTGTCCACAGAAATAAGTTTTTTAAAAATTGTATTTTTGGATGATAGAAAATTTAAAGCTGCTAAAAATTAATAAAACAAGGTGAATTCTACAGTAAGGCTGCCACATTCCACTTTTGTCTAATGAAAAAACTTGTCCACAGAAATAAGTTTTTTAAAAATTGTATTTTTGGATGATAGAAGATTTAAAGCTGCTAAAAATTAATAAAACAAGGTGAATTCTACAGTAAGGCTGCCACATTCCACTTTTGTATTAAGGCAAACAAGCAAATATTTCCCTCCTAAAACTTCCTGCTTCTACTCTCCTGGCTATCACTTTTTGAGTGCCAGCTGTGGGTTAGGACCCATTTTTTGTCCCATGCCAGAAAGGCAGCTGGGAGTCGTGGGTGGAGGCAGGCAGTCCTCTGGATTTATGCACTAGTCTCTGCTGGGTTGTATTTAGAAGCTTTTGTGTGTGTGTATGTGTGTGTGTGTGTGATAAAACCAAAGTATTTCCCAGGACAGCCACACAGTTCCTAAAATCTTTAACTTCCATGTAGAGAGAAGAGTTACTGGTTGTCTTCCCAAAGCAAAATTATAACAAATACCTTCATAAAACTAATTCTCTCTTCTTCCCAACTTCTCTCTCTTACTTCCTTCCTGTGTGAAAGTCTGCATATATATCAAAGGATGCATAATAAAGGAGAATAGAATAGTACTTTTGGCTTTCGTATAGCATACATTATACGAAGTTATACGATTTGGCTTACAGATTTTATCTGTAAGTGGAAATAATAATTTCATGCAGTGTGCTTTCTTATGTTCATAAACAATTTTGGGACAGATTTATCTTCCTTGGCAATTTTCCTTTGGATAAATTCCTCTGCCAGCATTATATAAGTCCTGGCAGTGGCATGAACTTAGCAAAGCTCAGTACCACAAATGCAGTGTCTAGCATTGTAATCAGGACTCAAGACTATAGTCTTTTTCTCCTTCACTTTGACAAATGACTTAAGATGCCTGTACCTCAGTTTCCTCATTTGTAAATTTCCCATAATCATAATTCTTAGTTCATAGTGCTGTTGTGAGAAATAGTGAAGCATCAGGCATAAGACTTCAATAAATATTAGCTATTCTAATCATTGGCATTAGTAAAGGAAAATAATTTTATCATATTTTAAACTATTTAAAAATTCCCTATTTCCATCCAGAATTTAGTGAAAAACAAGTTTCTTTTAAATCACATGTTTAGTCAATTAAGTTAATCTTGTAGGTAAGGAAAATCTTCACCTATATTTGATGTACAGAGTTTTAGTATTATATAACTAATCTTTAAAGACTCTTTGCATGATAAAATGGAAAATCAATTTTTTGGATGTCATTACTTTTTTAAAAGAACCAAATGTTATATAATTGTTTATCATTTTAAAGAATTAGCACACAGCTAACAAAAATAATTTTTTTTCAGGAAATACCTTTCAGATTATACAAAGAAATAGCTAAAAATATGCTATCAGGCTCAAATAAGCTTTTAAACATAAACAACTGTAGGTCAGTTTTAGTATTATAAATCTAATGGAAAATTCACTTAATTTCCAAGGTGGGGGGAAGCAGGAACTACAACAATTAACTAAAAACAAAAAAAGCCCAAATAGCTAAAAATAAGATCAGACTCAAATAAGCTTTTTAACATAGACAACTGTGGGTCCGTCTTAGTATTATAAATCTAATAGAAAATTCACTTAATTTCAAAGGGGGGGAGGGAAGCAGGAACTACAACAATTAACCAAAAAAAGAAAAGAAAGAAAGGAAGAAAGAGAGAAAAAGCCCTTCCCTAACGAACTAACAGAAGACTAAAGGCAGAAGTTTGAGATGATCACTGACTGGCAAACCATATACTTAAGAACATACTAGGAGAAGAAAAACAGCATGATTCAGTGTGCACTCACATCTCCACATTTCTGTGTTACTTCACACAGAACTAGTAGTTTTTCTAAGACACGTTTAATCCTCTTTTTATACTTTCTTTAATTCATTCCCTATTTCAAACTCAAAGAAACGGGATAAGGAGAATAGAAATATTTTGTATTTGGATAAGATGACCTATCTTACATTTATACATGCTGTTGCAATTGTTTTTAAGTTCAGAGAGCAAAAAGAAATATTAAGCATAACATGTAGTCTGGTACTATTATGAACAGTTGATTATTAACACTTCATTAGAAGAATTGGTAATTCTGGCAATGAAGCAACAATGGTGATTTTTTAAAAAGATCATTTTCCTGGAAATATGAGGTTTTAACTCATGTGTGCATGCATATACACACATTCATTAGCCTTGACATGAATCATGACCTTTTATTTGTTAACAATTAAAATATTGTCTCATATAAGACCAGGTTCTCTACTGGTATGTATATTGGCATTTGAACAAATTACAATCAGTCAGTCAATAACTGTCCCATCTGACTAGATGAATTAGAAAATGACACCTTTTCCTCAGCAGTTCAGGATTTCAATTACTACTTGTATCCCCACATTCCACACACCTTTGAGCAATACTCAAACAATACACCACATGAGGCAAGACTGTGTAAAACAGTCCATTAAAAATCATAGAGAAAATAAGAACTGATAAATTTTTTAAAGTTTATTATGAAGTTTTAAAATAAAGATTCTAAGAATAAAGTCTTAAGAATTATTCTGAGATGAACCATATAGTGAGATAAATGTTCCAGTGATGTTGAAGGGATACCTGCACTCCCATGTTTATTGCAACCCTATTTATAACAGCAAAGAGAAAGAGGAAGAGAGGAGGAGAGAAAGAGAGGGAAAGAAAGACACAACAATCACAGTAATAAGCTGAACTTTCCAAAGGAGAGAACAGAACTGAGGTTATTAGAGTTGGAAAAGGGGGAGGGGGAATTAGCAAGAAATTGGTAAAGGGTCACAAAGAAAGGTTATACTTTGGAATGGTGAATATACTATTTATCCTGATTTGATCATTACATATTTTGCATAGGTATTGATATTCAACTCTGTACCCCACAAATAGGTATAATCAATTATATTTCAATTTATCTGTTTTTATTGATTATGCATATACATGGGGTACAAAGCGGACCATCGCCACCTGTGCCCAAGTTGTGATTGTCAGATCAATACTATCAGCATGGCCATTACGACAAATTGCAATTATTCCCCATATCCCCCAACCAATTAATCCCCGACTTCCCTTCCCCCCCAACCCTGTATTTGCTCTCTCCCACTCCAACTCCAACTTAAAAAAGAAGAAATACATTCACATGTATGTCATTAAAAAGTAAAATGTGCCAGTGAGAAAAAAATAATCTCTTTAGTAGATTTGAATTATCATTAATTTTATGTAACCCTTGCAAACAGCACCACTTAAGGAATATTATATATAATCTGTTCTGAACATCCGTATCCTAATTAAGATAGACTATATCCCCTTAAAAAGTTTAATACCACAATGATGAGTAGTTAATAGTTTTTAGAGGGGAGGAAGTTATCATACTACTGAATAGTAATAAAATCTATGATTCAATGTGTTTCAAATATTTAGGAATGCTATTTGATGAATGGATTTTTTCGTAGCTACTAAATTGCTTTTGTACTCTTTATAGAAAAGGATAAGACTTCTCACCACAAAAATGACAACTATTACGAGGGAATGCATTTGTTAATTAACTAGATTTAACTCTCCCACAATGTAAATATAGTTCAAAATATCATGTTGTACGTGATAAATACATACAATTTTATCAATTAATAAAAAAAGGACAAAACTATAATAAAAGCAAGGAAACTTATACTACATATACCCTGAGCCTCAAGTTACCACTTAAAGGCAGTTCTTTGTCCCATGACTGCTGAGGCTGAAAGATCCATATGCTTCCAGAAAAACTTGCCAATAAAATCCACAGGATTTACTGGAATTATTCACAATCACAGCAATATCTCCACTGTCATCAAACAAGATTAGTGTATTGCTGGCTATTGATTCTGCTATAGTTTTGAAATTTTCAAACTGCTTGCAGAACCAAACCAAGAGGCAGTCTGATTCTAGGGTATAGCAATTTGAGGAATATTGTGACTGTTTTAGAGTATGAAGATTAGTGTATTGCTGGCTATTGATTCTGCTATAGTTTTGAAATTTTCAAACTGCTTGCAAAACAAAACCAAGAGGCAGTCTGATTCTAGGGTATAGCAATTTGAGGAATATTGTGACTGTTTTAGAGTATATATCTAAATAAATATGATAGCTATTTTATAAATAATGCATATACATACATGTACATTAGTTTGATATTAAGAGAAAGAAACTAAAAAAAAGAATCTAAACTAGAGAAAATACACTTGTTAATAAATCTCAAAAAAAAAATGTGGTTAAAAGAAATTGGATCCAAAAGTTTCCATTAAACAAAAGGATTGTGTCTCCAGGGCCAAAAACAGCACCTAACACAGAAAAAGAACTCAATACATATTCATTTAAAGAACGAATGAATGAATAACTATGAACTTGAGTACATAGCACCATATTGAGTCTAAAAGGTGTACCATTAATAGGTGGAGTTTAAACATATATTTTTATTTCCTGAACAATTTTTTTAAATAACATCCATTGCTTTATTTTCTAATTTCAAAAGCAAAAATGTTCATTGCAGAATGTTTTTAAAATATCAAGCATTAATAAAAAAATGTAAAGTGAACATAATACTAATAGAAAAATAAAGCCACTAGCAAACAATTTTATATCTATTCACAAGCATTTATATTTACAAACTTGGAACCATACTGTACATCAACTTTATGTCTTGTTTTTATAGCTTTTATAAGCATTTCTATGTCATTAAAACTTCTTCAAAATCATGAGTTTTAATGATATCATATTGTTCCATAAAATGAATGTGCAATAATTGAATTATTATGCTACTAATGCACATTTGAATAATGTAAAATATCAAGAAGTTGGGGGAGGAGATTTTAAGTAGTTTTATTCATGAAACTTTGATTGTATTTTGGATTATTTCCTTAGGATACATTTCTATATGCCAAACTGCTGAATCAAAGGGACAGAATTAGCATTTTTGATCTATAATACCACATTGTTTTCCTGATAATTTGTATTATAACTTCCTCCAGTAGTTATAAAAGTGCTCATTTCATGATACCTGGAATCTAAACATTTTAAGATCTCTTCTCTAGTTTGATAGATCAAAATTGATATACCTCAAATTTGACGGCTGATGAGAATGAATATATTTTTGGATGGTTATTAACTATTTGTATTTCTTTTGTGTGAGCTGCTTCACATTGCGGGGCAGGGAACTGCCTCTCACAACACTCATAAGGTTTTATGACCCTGGAGACCCTCTATACTTCTATATCATGGATAGTATCATGGATGCCTGTAACTCCTTCTCTCAGAAACACCTTACTGAAACAACATGAAAGGCTCTGAATCTCAGGGTTACCACATAAATATGAGAGTAATAGTAGTGACCTACCTCAAAGATCTCTTCCACACATGATTACAAAGACTAGAACTAATTGGAAGTCACGGCTAGTTCCATATGTGTAATGAATTGCAGATATCTCAACAACTCCAAAATCATTGTAACCTATAATAAATCTCTGGGGCTTTCATGAACATCTATAAGCATACAAAAAAGCAAATACTCTGAATTACATGAAGTTTAGAAGCTCTGAACTATAGCAGGGTCAGACGTGGTAAGTAGGTATTAGATTCCAGAATTCACAAAAGTTTATAGTCTATCAGGCATAAGTAGGGCTATTGGGATGTCTTAACAGTTATTGTGTTGTATTTTTGTATCTTTACACTTTGGTTTTACAACACCATCTCTTAGGAAGACTTATTCATGTATTTTCTGCACATGAGTCAGATTCTTCTCTGTATATAGCAGCTATTTAACAGTTAAACAATTATTCTTTCTAAGACATTCACAGTAGTATTATATTTGAGTTCAGTGAGGTAACTGGCGGCCAGAAACGCCACAAAAGGTCTACATCCTTGAAAAAAGATAACTCTCCTATTATGGAAATTTTAGCACCTATTTATTTTCACATAAAATTCTAATAATTCCAAGAAAACATGTTTCAAAGCAGGAGCTATAGGAATCTAGAGATGACTGTGACCTGAAATACCTATTAAATGTAACCAGAAAATCTGTGTCTAGATAATAACATTACTTTTACAAAGCACCAAAATGGTATCTCAGGAGCCAAAGTCTGTGTTTTCCTTGTTTCCAAGCAGAACTATTTCAAAAGTAACAAATGATTGCCCAAATGATAATTGAATTTTTTTTATTGAAACATAATTTATTATACATTGTGGGGTACACAGTTGAATATCAATACTTGTGTACAATATGTGATGATCAAATTGGGATAATTAGCATGTTCATCATTACAAAATTTAAGCATTCTTTGTGTCCATTAACCAATTTCTCTCCCCCTTTCCCACCTCTAGTAACCACACTTCTTTCTTCCCTTCTGAAAGTTCAACCTATTATTGTGATTGCTGTTTTTCATTTTATTTATTTGTTTATTATCTATTATCTATTTATTTACTTATTTATTATTTTTTAGCTCCCACTTATGAGTGAGGACATGACTGTTTCTCTTTCCATGTTTGGCTTATTTCACTTAACATAAAGTTCTCTGAGCTCATTCGAGTGGTTGCAAATGGCAAAATTACATTCTTTTTTATGACTGAGTAGTATTCCATTGTGCATACCACATTTTACTTATCCAGTTGTTTGTCAATTGGCATTTAGGTTGGTTCTAACTCCTGGCTATGATAAATAGAGCTGTGGTAACCATGGGAGTGCAGATATCCGTTAAAGATGATGATATCCATTCCTTTGAGTATATGCCCAGTAGCGTGATTGCAGGATCATACGGTAGTGCCATCTGTAGTTCTTTGAGAAACCTCCATACTGTTTTCCATAGTGGCTGGCCAATTTACAGTGTAGAAGGGTTCCCATTTCTCCATATTCTTGCCAGCATTCATTATTTTCTGTCTTTTTGATGATAGCCAGTCTAATAGATGGCAATCCCATTCCCTGTATATGTATTCTTTCCTCTTGATATCCCTTTATTTTCTCAAGATAATAGAGATAAGATCTCAAGAAGTTAATGCTCAAGAAGGAAATTCCCTCAACCAAATGAAATAGATGTTATCTATTCATTATGCCAAGATTCCAGTTGTTCCTATTCCTGTTTTTCTTCTCCTTTCGTGCAAATTTATTTGCATTTGTCTGAGTACTGTGTTATTTGTCTCTTTCTGACCTTTCTCCCTTTCCATGATCTTAATGAAAAAAATGAAGATTTATCAACTTGAACTTTCTTTAACTACATGGGACACGGCAAAGAGTCAGGATAGGGAAGTTAAAAAAAAAAGTACAGGTGTTAGAATAAGCATAAGATTGTGCTTAAATCTCAATTGTAACCTTTATCATTTATGTGGCTTTGTGCCAGTTACTTCTTTAAGCCTATAAAGTGAGGAGTATAATTCATGCATCTGCTGTGATGCATCTGCTATGTAAAGCACCTAGTAGAGTGCCTACTATTAGTAAGTGATCCATAAATGGCAATTGTCATCGTTTTAACTGTGTTGGTAAGAGTAGGCAAGGGTGTAAACCACTCCCAGTTCACTGAGTTGGCAGGTAAGCCCTGGCATTCTTGCACACTTAACAGAAAATATACCATCAACAAAATTTATCTTAATTACAAAGGATCCTCTCATCTCTACTATTTATAAATTCACATCAGAGTTTTTTTCCTCAATATTTCTCATTTCTTGGCCAAAATCATTTTTACCTTCAAGATTCGAACATATTATTTTGTTTTAAAACACTTCAGTATATTTCATTATATTTCGTTTTGCCAATATTTGTTTCAGAAAACAGAAATTAAATGCAATTATGTTCCTTTGGTTAGCCCCCATGACTTTTGAAAATTTTACTTATTATCCTTGAAGGTATGGTCTTTAATGGTCTTTATAATGTCTTGAACTCTACACTCCACTGAGTTTTTGAGCTTCGTGTATTGCTGCCACTGCATACATACTCCTTACCTTAGACTATCACCCTCTCGAATTAGATAATATGTTGTCAATTTATTCTGATTTTCCAGTTCCACTTGGACAAACAAAGATTTATTTCTCTCACAAGATGAACTTTCCACCTTTCTTTGTTATTTTGCCTCAGAGTTCAACTTCTTCTTTAACCACATAACATGATCAATTTGAAATTTCTTATATACAGTATCTTAGAGTACATTTTATTAACTTGGAAATATTAATTCTTTTCTTTTCAGCATGAATGGTATTTTTGGTACATTTGCTCTTGAAGAATAGTTTACTTTGGCATTAACAGGTCTATCCAGATTGTTTGATTACTTTTTCTAGGTGGTAAAAATTTATCTCATAAGTTAATTTTCCTAAGTAAGACTAACATAAATAAACCTATGACATTAAAAGGTTATATAGACATTATTTAAAGGTTCTGTCAAACAGAATTTTTAAACATGTTTTATAGATATAGAGAAGTAGGATAAATAAATACAGTAACGAGAATTAAGGACATTTCAAAAATGTTAGTATTAAAAATTAGGTCAACCACAGAAGTTTTGAATCATGTTACAAATATATGCTATAATAGTAAAGTATTTGAGGATAGTTAAGAACGGTTATTTTTTTGATTGCTCAAAGTGATTTCATATTCTGCTCATCCACTTATTTATTTAAAATAATATTTTTAAACTTTAATATTTCTGAAATTTGTTTATAAGTTTCCAACTGAAATGAAATGGAATTAAATAAAGATTATAAGACATGAATTTTGATGAATTGACAGAAGAAAATTTCAAGATATTCTGATAGGCCTTTCCACATGTTTAATATGACACTAACATTAATATTAAAATGAGTTCTCACTAATTTGGATTAACAGGTGACAAGGACAAGTTGAATTAAATTTTAAAATAAATTATCTCTATGCTTGAAAGCATTAATTTCACAGTAACTAAACTTTTGGTATCCAAGCAATTCTACATAAAATCCTTTGAAGTCTGCTATTTAAAATCTGTTTTAGTAACATTCCCATTTATAATTAGCAGCATATAATTTGTGTCTTTCAAAGTGCTAAAATTCTCTTATGTAAGTTAAATATGTTCCAAAATAAGTTTGTTAGACTCTAAAATTACTCACCTACTCCTTTTTAATCAACTTTATTGAGGTATAATTTTCCTGATTCAGAGCTTGTGGTGCCCTTGGCTAAAGAGTTAGTAACTCCTTAAGAAGAAAGAAGTAATATAAAGAATTATATTACTATTAGTGATATAAATAATTATTTATTAGTTCATTCATTTTTATTGCTGAGTAATACTCCACTGTGAATTCCTATACAGTATACTTGTTTATGCATTCACTTGGTGAACATTTAGATGGCTTCTAGTCTTTGATTACTATTCTCTAAACATCTGAATAAAAGTCTTTCATCAACACATGTTTTTGTTCCTCCAGATAAATATTTAGGGTGAAACTGATGGCTCATAGGGTAGGTGTACACTTACCTTTTTAAAGAATCTCCCAAACTGTTTCCCATTGTGGTTGCACCATTTCATATTGCCATCAGCAATGTTTAAGAGTTTCATTGGTTCACATCATCTATAACACTTAGTATGTCACACTTTGTTTTGTTTTAGTCATTTTGCAGAATGTGAAATGGAATCTTCATTGTGGTCTTAATTTGGATTTCTCTAATGACTGATGACATTAAGCATCTTTTCATGTGCTTATTAACCATTTTTATATTTTTCCCTGAAGTGACTGTTGAAGACTCTTGCCTATATTTAATTGGGTTACTTTCCTTCATATTGAATTCCAAGCATTCTTTTTAAAGAAAAACTTATTCCAGTCCAGGTCAGCACAAGCTCTGAATCAAGAGTGGGTCTAAAATCCATAGTCACAATTCTGAAGCATTAGGCTTTGAATCAAAGGTAGTTCTTGATAATGAGTTGAGTAATCTGGTGCTTTAGACTTCATTAACAGATGCCATCTTCTAGCTGACCAAAAGGATTATTGTTCAGACCCATTTAAAATCAGCATTCCATCATCACAAAACCCTGCTTCAATCTAAGCAAATCAGGATGTGATTCAGCAACTGATAGCTAGCCCAAGAACTGCTTTGTTCGCTAACAGGAACCACTTACAAAACATATGGCTGTTATCTTCTCTAATAAAATTATTCACATATAATCCGTAGTAATAAGTAGTACTAGTAAGTAGTATGAACAATGTGCATGAAAAGTATTAAAGTGGATGGCTAAGCATTGTGGGTAAGGATATACTTGACTCAGCTGCAATTTGATGAGATGTTCCCTGTTCAGATTGGCTTGAGTCAGCAGCTATTGGTGTAAGTAAAAAGGAAGCTCGAAAGGCTTCCCTTTCTCAAGGATTGCTGGAAGAACTGGGTAACTCTTTGAGTACTGTGAAAAGGTATCAGGAATGTGGAGGTGATCCATCTTTGAGTTCTCTTTGCACTCTCCAATTCTCTGAGTCTATGAGTGCCAAGTACAGAGTGTTTGGCTTAGTGGTTTGCAAATAACTTTTCAGGATTAATGGTGGCATTTTGCCAGTTCATCGATAAGCTCACCTGGTTCTCCATCAAACTTTCGTTCGGCCAACGTCACCCTTTCTGCAGAGTGGACACAGTCTTTCAGCTAAATTCTCAGCCTCCCTATTCTCTGCTGTTTCCTCCATTTAGTAGTCTTCTCTTTCCATCTTTCTAAATTAACACATGATTTTTCACATCTTTAATCAAGTCTGTCAATACCTGCTCACAGGAAAAAATATAAAATTTATGTATGCTAAAGCAAAAATGATGGACCAATAACTGTTTAACATGCTACCTAGGTTTAAAACCTGAGTTATACTTGATTATTTCCCACCCCTTCACCCCTCTTCATTTCCCTGTGTGTTGAACAAGTCAGTAAAGGCCCAATAATAGGTCAGTTAGTTCTCAAAAACTTGTCAAATACTTATCTGTTAGGTGCTGGTGGTATTGTGTGAGTAAAACAAACATTGTCCTTGCCCTTGTGAAGCTTTAAGTCTGGGGGGAAAGACCTTAAAAATGATTTCAAATAATTGGTTAAATAATTATAAGTGTCTCTAATACTGCAAGGTAAAGAACAGAGTTTTGGAGAGCATATAAGTAGACTGGGTGCACTAACTTAGGAGATCAAGGAAAATGTCTCTGTAAAATGGATATTTCAGCTGAGACCAGAAATTAAGGAATTTACAAGGCAGAGAGAGTAGAAAAGAAAATCGCAGACAGAGAAAAACATGTTCCAAACATCCTCCAGGCTCCCTTTCCATTTTCCTCACCACCTCTTTTATTCCTGCCTTCATCACATTTTTCATAAATTACTACAGTAACTTCACTACCAGCCTGCCCTACATAATGTTAAAAGATCTCTTCATATAATATTGCCGTAATAACATCATCTCTTACTAAAAATCTACAGTGACTTCCCTAAAGAAAAAATGGCCAAATTCCAAAGTCTGGCATCTCAGCCTTCTTCAATCTGAATCGAGCTTACTTTTCTAGCCTTGTTTTTCATTACTTACCTGCCACATTGACCTATTCACTTTATGGTCAATACAATTTTATTTTATGCACTGAGTGACTTTATTTTTATTATTTATTTTATCCCTAATAAGTCTTCAAGACTCATGTAGAAGATGATTTATTGGTAAAATATATAACAAATTACAGCCCTTTTAACAGAAAAAAATGCCTGTATTTGTTTTATTTTTTGTTTTTTTCTTTAAAACAGTGATTGTCTTCCAAATAACTACTTTGATGGGTTTATCATTTGTTTACTGAAATGAATCAAAATTGAGGTTTCTAGTATGAAGAAGTTTATAGAAAATTTCAGGTAAAATTCAAAGTATGTCCAAATGCTTCCACAAAGTTAGCCAATGCTTGACAGTTTCATTGTCTAAAATAATGATGTAATATAAATCAATGAGAAAATATATTAAGGGCTTAAAATGGCAAAATTTGTTTAAAAAACCTAAAATGCATGTGATATATGAAGGTCTTGTGATATGACCCTGAGCCTAGGCTTAGCATTAAAATTTTAGAAACTACAAGAGTGGCCCCAGTTCAGAGCTCACAGAAAGAATGATTTTATTGTCATCTATAGAACAGAAAGCCAGAAGAACTTCAGCATTCCCATCTAGAAAACTTCTAAATGTGCTTTAAGTTTGCAGAAATATGAGGGTACTTCAAAAAGTTCATGGAAAAATAGAAAATAAGCCCATGAACTTTTTGAAGTACCCTTGGAAACAGGGCCTTGTTTGTTTTAAAAGTGTGGGGGGAGGGGGACTTACATAGCTGTCTGTCATTGTCAGATAAAAGAAGTCAATTTTTTTGCTATAGCAGAGTAGAAGAAACAGGATTCTCTTTCAGAGTTGGGTGGATAGTTACTGTCCATAAATCTTGTACTTACAACTCTCACTGAATTAAGATAAGTCACACTCTATAGCCTCCTCTATGTCTGGATCACTTATGTTTGAATTTGGAAACTATACAAAATAGTTCATGAACGAACACATATTTTAGGAAAAATGACACGCAGTCAAACTTTTAATCCTAAGTGTAGAATAACCAAAGTTGTGTATAGAAATTTATAGTTTTATATAACATCATGAGGGACATAAGTTTACATCTATATACACATGATATCAATGACATTTCTGAAAATATGATCACAGAGAATTAAGAGAATGGGGAATTGCTGTTCAGCAGGTATGAAGTTTCAGTTACACAAGATGAATAAACTCTAGAGATCTGCTGCATAACAGATATCTCTAAAGTTAACAATACTGTATTGTACCCTTAAAATTTTAAAGGAAAAGATCTCATGTTAAGTATCCTTAAAACAATATTTAAAAGGGAGAGAGAGAAAAAAGGGCTGAAAGGAAGTCCAAATAGCAAATAGAAAATTTGCAATTCAGGGCTGGCCTGGTGGCGCACTCGGTAAAGTGCGGCGCTTGGGGGCACGGCGGCGCTCCCGCCGAGGGTTTGGATCCCATATAGAGACCGGTCTGCTCACTGGTTGAGCGTGGTGCGGGCACGACACTGAGGGTTGCGATCCCGTTGCCGGTCGCGGTACGGGCGCAACACCGTGGGTTGTGATCCCATTACCGGTCACGAAAAAAGACAAAAAAAGGAAAAAAAAAAAAAGTGCGGGCGCAACACCGAGGGTTGCGATCCCGTTGCCGGTCGCGGTACGGGCGCAACACCGTGGGTTGTGATCCCGTTACCGGTCACGAAAAAAGACAAAAAAAGGAAAAAAAAAAAAAAAGAAAGAAAATTTGCAATTCAGAAAATTGCAATGAATAAATTTACTAAACCTGTGCTATGGGTTGAATGTCCCCCAAATATTCATGTGTTGGAAACTTCATCCCCAGTGTTAAGAGAGTGGGAAATCCTATTATGGTATTTGAAAGGTGAAGCCTTTCAAACCGTGCCCTCATAAATGGGTTAATACATGCATGCAGTAATGGGTTAATATTTAATGGGTTTTCAGGGAGTGGTTCCCATGGCTTTATAAGGAGATCAAGTGAGCACTTAGCTCTCTTGCCCAGCCATCTCCTCATGTGATTCTCTACATCACTACGGGACTCTGTGCAGAGTCCCCATCAAAACAAAGGCCCTCACCAGATGCGATCAAGTGAGCACTTAGCTCTCTTGCCCAGCCATCTCCTCATGTGATTCTCTACATCACTATGGGACTCTGTGCAGAGTCCCCATCAAAACAAAGGCCCTCACCAGATGCGCCCCATGTACTTTGAACTTCCCAGCCTCCAAAACTGTAAGAAACAAATTTCATTTTCTTATAAATTACCCAGTTTCAGGTATTATGTTATAAGCAACAAAAAACAGACTAATACAACCTGTCACACTTTTCATAAAAAATTTGTATTTAATTAAATAAAAAGTATCATGAAAGCAAAACTTGACATATACAACAAATATCGTTCTAAAATCATTGCTTACTCTGAATTATTATATTTTATGTGAAGTACCCAAAGCCTATTATTTGAAGGAAGTCATTACTGAATCTTCCTGGTAAGTGACACGTCCCTGTTTCTTAAACATGACTTACAGAATTGGGTTATTCTAAAGTGAGGAAAACATATATGTATTGGTTAAAATGGCATTCTGTCGGGTTTTAGTTTGTTCACAGTATTAGAACACACCTACAAAAGTGATTTTTCCATTTATTAAGAGAGAGAGAGGGAAAAATTTAGTAGTGTAAAAGTTTCCAACATGAGATTCTAAATCACAAAAGGAGGAAAGCCTAGGTCCAGAGTGCAAGCTCAGGTGTTAACTTGTTGGTCTCTATGACTCTGACACATTAGTTAACTATTCTAACCCTCAGTTGCTCAGTAAAACAGGGAGTAAAAACACCATATGGTGTAAACCATAGATTTGGGGGACTGTGATTACGATAGCACAGGTAAAGTATAGAGAATACCGCTGGGCACACATTGAATGCCCAGTAAATGTTAGCTACAATTCACTTTATCATAATCATCATAAAACTCCAGATTTTTCAAAACTTTTCAAATTTGGCAAAATGTTCTTCTTTGCAAAGAAAGTCTTTTGAAATGGCACAGTCGTATCCTGGATGTTGAAATGCCAAACAAAAAACAAAAACAAAAACAAAACAAAACAATAAAACCCTGTTTCTGTTTTTAGTTTTGTTTTGCTTTGCTTTGCTTTCCTGAAGCGCTAATGGAACAGCAGGGAGTTCCATCAGGGTTTTACTCTTTTGTGTTCAAAAGAAGAGGAAAGAAAGCAATTTCATACCTTGACAGTAGAGAATTTTTTTACCCTAAAGTTTGGAGAGGGCTAGAATGTTCCTTGTAACTTGTAAAGCACCACGTATGTCTCTTATTTCTGAACCAGGAAGGTGGACACAATTTACAGGTAAAGATAGTTGTAACTGACTCATGATGGCCAATAACCAGTTTCTTCTGTACCCCACCAATGAAGTCAATTACTTATTTAGAGGCCACATGTTCCTTATCTGTTTTCCTAAGCCAGGTATACCATAAGGCAGCAAAGACAATGGTTTCAGGCAGCCAAACACCAAGGCAAGAAAATGCTTACTGTCTGCTTGCTCTGTTAGTAGCAAACTACATGGGAAGCCACCTTCTGGCCCACACAGAGGAAAGAGAACCCTGGCATTGCTACAGCTGTCACTGGCCTTTTTTGTTTCCCAAGCAGAAATCAGAATTGAATGGGAACCAAAACTATTGAGACCTTCCTACCCACCTGTGACTAAATGAGCCAAATGAATAGCAAAAAGGCAGATGGCCCTGGAGTTAATGAGAATATCACAAGACCACAATTCTGTGGAAATAAAATTTTGCCCCCTCAGTGCTCAGTACAAAATTGTACAACTCAACCCTCCAATACTTTTTTCCTGAATGCAAACAGTTAGTTTCATGAGGGTCCATTATTGGAGGACAACATTCAAGTCCAAAGGTTCTCAAATAGTCTTGAATTTTATAATAGTTTGGGTTTACTGACACCTTGTACACTAGAACTTTCTTCTCAGCCATTGATCACTTTAAGCATTCATAGTTTTTCTAGTTTATTCCTAAACCACTAGCATGCCTATGGTAAAATCCTAAAGATGAATTATTACCCTAAAATTTATAGCTATTTTTTAAAATTTATAGCTATTTTTCTTATGCTTTCATTTATTGTTCTAACTAGACCTCCTGTTTCAAAACTTCATCAGCTCAGTCAGGCATCAGCCACCCTGTATTCTGCACGTTTCTCGGATTTTCAGTCCTTTTGAATTTCCACTGACTATATGAACTACCCTCTCTCCCTCCCTTTTCTGTCTTTTTTGGCAGCCTGACCTCGATTTCTTTCTCCTCCTCCTTGTTTACAGAATATCTCCATTGCACTTCTGGCCAACTTCCATAGCACAACATTTCTTCCTGCTGTAGCTAAATCTAAATCTGCAGCTGTTTTAACATGGCATCTGTGGTTAATTTTTGCTACAATATTGCACATCTTGAATGACAGTAATGTCCAATGCTACTGCAATATTATGTAAAATTTCAGATGAACGGAACCTATAAAATCACTGTAAACCAATGCATTATGGAAATGGCATGGCTCTTCACTGCAATATACAGTACCTGTGTGGAGAAATTCCAGGTGTCTTCAACCACTTAAGAAGTGAGGACATTGCATCACCTTCCTGCTGCTGCAGTGTTCTATAATTTTGCCACTTAGCTGCTCCCAAAGTAGCATCAAAAGAACAAAGAGAAGATGAAATCCACATGAAGCTCCCAAAGGTTGCCTATTTGGCTCAGCTACCTGCTTATTTTTCTAGGTTATGGGATTGCTCTTGGTGACTTTTGACAATATGAGAACCTTTAAGGATGAGATAAGGGGCTCCATACACATGACCTTAGATAGATGAGAACTCAACAAAAACTAATAAGCCAACCAATATACTAGGGTAGACCAAAATCTTGAAGTAAATACGTTTGCATTCTGGCAGTTTGAACAGCAGAGTTATTTGGAAGAGTGGCACTGAAGAGAATGAGCCCATTTAAGGGCATCCAGAGCTAGATTTTGCTAGTTAAACATTTAAAGTAAAACAGAGGCAACTGGAAATATCATTTATACTGTGGGGAGAGGAGGGAAGCTGACTTTGGAGTCAAACAGAATTAATTTCAAATACCAGTCTTGCCCCCTCCATAGTTGGGTGACTCAAGCAAATTACTAAACCTCTCTAAATAGTTTCTCACATGTAACCATGGATAATACTTTCCTTACATGCTTCTTGAAAAGATAATTTCATGTAAAGCACCTAGGAAAATGCCTTGCTTATAGAAGTTACTTTAATTTTTTAAAGGTGGCATAAAAACATGATTATAACAGGAGTTTGTAGGAAGAAATATAATAATGTTGTCTTAAGAGTGAAAGAGTAGGTGCTGAAATTAAACAAAGACAATTAAAATAGAAAAAGAAAGAAACTGTATTCACCTTGTGAGGTTATAAAAAATAAAGTAAAAAATATAACAGAAGAAATATCAATGAGTAGACAAGACCAGACAGCAGAAGACAAGCTGAGGAAGAAAGGAAAAGATGAGAGAAAAGGAAAAGTAGCAAGTAGATTAAAATGTCAAAACACAGGTATAAATTGAGCCTTGCCTTTCCAGTAAAATACTACGAGGACGTTAGGGACTTTGAGAAAGAAGCCAGAGTCCTTCAGCTGACCTGGGTAGGAAGACAGACAGGGAGAAAGCATAAGACCCCAGGGGTACAGTGCAAGCTACATCTTAAACAGTCTGACCGCAGAGGTCTCGAGCCTGCCAGCACTGATGGCACCCTTGCTCAGGCAGCACTAGAGGAAGGGCACAGATGAGCAGAAGGGCACAGTGCTGAGCGCAGCCACTGCCAAGCTCACTGGTCAGGCAGGGCTTTTTCATTTCATAAATCAATTACAATGTGCTATATTGATTTCACAAAGTCAGCGGGACTTAAAAAGTTAATGAGCAAAATATTATTTTATTATTTTTGAAAACACTGCAGTGTCTACAGCTTAGCACATGCTGCAGAAAGAAAAATGGAGACTTTGGTTGCCGCAGATTTCACTCCATCCTAGTGCCCCCCTCCATGTTCTTTATTTTAGCATCGGCAAAGAATCTGGAGGTGGCATAATGCCAGTGCATTATGCCAACAAAATCTCCCCCTAGTATCTGAAGCAGGGGCATCCCCAACTAATGTGTCTGTGTTTAGGTGCTAGTGAGTTTTGTATGGGTGCCCAGGCCTCTCCAGATGGAGCAAACAAAGAAAGGAATGAGAAAACCACCTGACCAAGGACGCAAAATGCAGCAGGACTGCATTTGTGATTATGTCTCTTGACAAGGAGTTACTGTGTTCTTCCAAACTGTAGTAACATCTAAGCTGGAACTTTTAATGAGCTATTTATTTTAGACAACTCCCAAAATGAGAAAATTGCTGAGGGGTCTATTCTGCCAATCAACCTCTGGCCCAATGCCAAGAGCAGCAGAAAAACATCCAGGTGGAGGGAGGCATGGATAGTTTAGCCTTTCTCCACAGCAGAAGTTGTTCCATGCATACAATTTTCAGGGAAAAATGAAAAGGATGGAAATAAATAAATTTGGGTAATTAATGTTAGTATGTTAGTATATTATTAGTATACTAGTACTAGTCACATTTTAATTTTAGAAATAGTCACACCAACACATCTTAATAAAAATTTTAAAATCTGTTTTAATTAAACCATCTACAAATTTCAGTGAGAACACCTCACTTTTTATGGAAACTTTAGGAAATACCATGATTACATGTAGAGAGAGAATCTTTATGAGTCTTTCTATCAGAATCAAAATACTGTTTACTCAATAATATCAAATATGAGCAATTTTATGGTCTCCTTTTATAAATTTTTCCTAAATAAAATATTGTCTTTTTAAATAAAATTTGGCATTTCAAAATAGTATATCACTTTTTTCTTAAAAATTTTCATATATTGGCTGTTGAATTGGCTTTTAATTAACTCAGCTTTATTTATGAGTATATTTTCCTTAACTTTCTCCAAGTTCTGAGAAATAGCTACATGAAAGTTTTCTGTACTTATTAGTCTTCCCAAGATGCTGTTAGGAAATAGAACCTATAGTACCTAGAGAAACGCAATTTCAATTTATAAAGTACAAGAAGTATAGTGAGAATATTTTTTGTTGGTGGTGGTGGTGGTGAGTGCCACTTTTATTTTTTATTTGTTTGTTTGTTTGTTTGTTTATTAGAATATTCATGAGATACAAAGCTGATTGTCCCCCCTCCTGCCCATGATGTGGGGGCCAGATTCATACTGGGGGCATACCCATTACCAGAAATTACTTTGACCCTTTGTCCCCTTCCAATAATCCCCCAACCTCCCTCCCCTTCCCCCTCTCCCCTCAACTCCAATTTGTAGCCCTAGGAATAGAGTGAAATATTGATTCTCTCCATACTCTTCACCTGCCACTGTCCCTGTTCATTCTGGACTTCCATGGCTGACATATAGTCCAGTACACACACACACACACACACACACACACACAACAACAACAACAACAACAACAAAAAAAAAAACCTCCACAGAGGCCATGGTGCTCTTACATAAATGGACAAAAAAAAGAAAAGAAAGGATTGGGATTACACTTAGATGACCCATTCAGTGGAGAAAGAGAGATTTCAAACACCAAAGGTGTGCACTGATGACAATGGCCATGAAGGAGAAGCAGCTTCTTTCATAACCTTGTCTAAAGCATTAAAAAGAACATGGTGATCCCCAAGCAGGACAGCTCAAATGTATCTGACCTTACTAAGAAAGATTTCAGGGTACCAGGACACAAGGATATAGTGTAGAAAAAAGAACAGTGATCAAGGAAAAACAGATTTGGATTCCATCCAGCTCTTTTACTATCAAGATTTGTAAACACTTCTAAGCAAACTGCTTCCTCATAGCTGTTTAAGAAAAAATGGGAATTTTAAAGTAGAGTGTCTGTAGGTAGTTCACAGGTCCAAAACACTATGATTATATTGAGAATGCTCCATTTTCATTAAGGTAATACTGCTACCTGCTCCAAGAAGTGGCACTGTGTTATAATGCCATTACAGCTCTATGCCTGATAGAATTTACATTATCTCTTCATGGACTAAGCACAGGTGGAAAGGAAGGATCAGTAAATAAAGGTTTTATAAAGTAATAAGTTGTCTCCTTCGTAGATACAGAACTCCATGTTTTATAAGAATAATATGTTCCTTTAATATTCCTGAGTTCTATTGTGAACATATATAAATATTTAGATATATGGATATTTATACACACAAATATATACATATACAAATATTGAGGGGTGATTGATTGTTTTTCACAATCTCAGCTAACAAAGATGTTAGTTAATTGGCATTAAAGTTAACTCCTGAAATGATTCCTGCTAAAACACTTATAACTAAAAAACAGACATTCAATATTTTCAATCACATTGGGAGCAAGATGATAGGTGCATTCTTCAGCATAAATTAAAAAGAAAAAGTAATGTCATTACTCTTGGACATACAGCCATATAAATTATAAATGGAAACAAGGCATAGCACAATTTATATCTTGAGATTTCCACTTTCTACCTTCTCATTTACTAATAAGTTAATGTTTAAGTGTTTATGGTAAACAATGAAAAATTTGACAATAAATGAATCCTAAAATTTTACTGCTAAAACTTACTTCCTTAAAAATTTACTTTTATTTTAAAATGCAGTATTCCTCGGTTGTAAAATAATATTAAAAATAATAGCTAACATTCAAGTACTTGCCTTGTGCTATACTCTGTGCCAAGTCCTTTGCATGTATTATGTCATTTAATTCTTTGAACAACCCTAAATGGTATTATTACCTTTTTACTCTTTTATACTATTATTAACTCAATTTTATAGTTGATGATGGTTACTGAGGCTTAGGTAAGCTAAATAGCTCCCCTGGTGCCACATAGTAAGTAGCTATATTATATCCTCTCTTTGCATTAGAACTTGTGTTCTCAAGCATTCGTTACACCAGCAGATATTTATTGAGCACCTAACACATGTTAGGCACTATTCTAGGTGCTATCTACTACCAAAACCTCTCTTTACATCAAGATAATGTATTTACCAGAACTGAAAATATTTCAGGAAGTAAAGACATTTTTTCAGAATGTGATTTTACTTATTGTCAGGACAGAGAACCAAAAATCTAGAGGACAGTTGATCTGCTTGCTAAAATGAGACAAAGAGAATAACACATATTATTATGAGTATGTGAATACAACAAATTAGAGTAATAAATAAGAGGGTGGGGGGGTCAAGAAGGCAGGTAAGAAGTCTGAGAAGTCTAAGAACTCTTCTTGCATGGAGAAGGCAGATGAAATTGACCAAATGTAAATATGAGAGAAAAGATGATAACTAAAAGTAAAACTAAGAAAATCAAACCTGTGTTTCTTAGAAAGTTATTTTTATCCCCAAAACACAAGAGAGCAATAAAGATTAAATTTTTTAAAAATAAACTGCTATATAAACTTGATCTTCAAATTACTTCTCAATGAGTTAGTGATTCCTTTTAACATTATTAGGGTAAATCGCAAATATAGCCCGCAGAAGTTTACCCTATTAATTATTTACTTCCTTCATGCTCTTTCTCTTGTTATAATACTTAAGTGACTTAAGAAAATGGACTACAAATATAGAAAAGTAAAAGTGTAAGTAATTTCTTTCTGGTAATTTTCCTTTCATTCCTCACAGAAGTCACAAATGAACAGAATTAGGTAAGGACACACCACACAAGACACTATTGATTAATACATTTTTGTTTTTGTGCTTATTTTTTAAGTAAAACAAGGACATTAATTCGAAGTAGGAGATCTGGCACCTGCCTAGATCCCACCCTCATTTCGTATACCCTCCCTCTTGTTCACTCTACTTGAGCCAAAATCTTTTGATTCTACAAACATAAAAACAAGGACATTAATTCGAAGTAGGAGATCTGGCACCTGCCTAGATCCCACCCTCATTTCTTATACCCTCCCTCTTGTTCACTCTACTTGAGCCAAAATCTTTTGATTCTACAAACATATAACTCTCATCCCTGCCTTAGTTCCTTTGTCTCAGATGTTCCCTTTGTCTAGAATGTTTTTCCCTCGATATTCTCCTCATGGCTGTTTTCTGCAAGACTCATATTATCTATTACTTATCAGAGAGGCCTTTCCTAACTGCCTTTATCAATCATGGGTGAATAGGAAACAAATGATGCACTCATATAGTTTAATTAATAAAGAAACTACTTGTTTTACTAATATAGTAATTTTTGTTATCATAAAGGTTAAAGAAACCTTTATGATACCAGATATAATGCAGTATTCTGTTAGTACAAGAGTCAAGGAGGACTGGTTATCAACCCCAGGGGTGAGAGAATAAGGGAAGGAACAGTTCCTAAAACTCACAGCATAAAAACATATGGAGTGGGTTACCCAACAAGTATATGGCCTTAGGTAGAGAAAAACACTCACTGCCAACAAGTGAGGACCTGGCAAAGAGGATCCAGGGAACTATATGCCCAGCCTTCACTCTCCCCTTGTTCTTTGTCTTTTGTCAATGGTTGACATTGGTGAAACACAAGCAGAGGCCAATAATAAGGGAGCCCAATGATACAGTCCACAAAGGTCAGACTCCTGAAGTATAAAATGGGGTAGATAAGGACAAAGAGCAGATCAGGACAGCAAGTGGAAATAACCAGCACACCCACCCAATCTAGTTGCCCCTAGTTACTCCCTACCATGTCACCTTCTTTTAATTATTTGCACTGCACTTACAACTCTGATATTTTCTTCCTAATTTGTGTATCTGTTTCACTAACTACAAACTCCAGATTTGTCTGTCTTGATCATCAGTGTGTTCCAGAGACTAAATCAGTGCCTGAATACGTTAGGATCTTAATAGGTATTTGTTGAATTAATTAGATTAGCAAGACTTCTGTGATTTAAAAAAAAAATACATTGAAAACCTAATTATTCACAAGGAACTACTCTGTAGTTGATAGGAGAATGGTACAAAATGCATCAGTCATAGTTAACTAAAGTTGTAAGTCAACTTTACAACTCCATGGCTATCAGGTTAATCACTTTGATTTATCATATCCATCAAATGGAGATCATACTACCTATTTCAGAGTTTATATGGCAGTAAAACGACCTATGATAGTCACTCATATCCTCACTCATGAATTTACTTGTTTAACAAATATTTATTGAACACTTATATGGCATTATACTAGGTACTAGGGATACAGCAGTGAACCAAACAGCCAAAATGTATTGTCCTCGTGAAGTTTACATTTGAGTAAGGGATCAGGGTCAGGTGGTCAGAATAAGCCTCACTAATTAGCTGATATATGAGCAACTATCTGAAGGAAGAAGGCGAAGAAACCAAGCAAATATCCAGGAGATTATTTGGACAGAAAATATAGCAAATGCAAAGCCTTGATGCAGGGTCCTTTTAGCATTTTAGAGGACAGCAAGGGGGTGAAGGTGTCTGGAGCAAAGTGTGAAGGTTGCAAACAGTATAGACAAGGCAGGACTAATAACAGAGGAGAGCAGAGTGTGTTGTGAAGACTCAGATTTTCCTTTGAATGAGATGGGTGATCACCAAGAGACACATGACATGATCTGACTCACATTTTAACGGGGGAGTAAGGCAGAATTAGACAGTTTTAGGGGTCTGGCATTAAATCAGGCGAGAAATGATGGTGGTCATAGTCTGCAGATCTGTAATTTAAGGTAGATGTGAAATGATTTCCTGATAGAACATAGGGCTGAAGAGTCAGAAAGGAGTCAAGGATGATGCTGAGGTTTGGGCTCTGACAACGGAAAATGCTCAGGAAAGCTGTTTGTTATTTAATCTGTTTTCCATTTGACTCTAAAAAAAGAAAGATTCATCCAGTTTTTATTGACCTCATTGCCATGAAAACCTCATTGCCGATTCATCCTGTTATCGCTATCTCATTGCCATGAATCATTGAGGAAATTAAAATTTATGAAAATACCTTTGGAACACCATTTTCCATTCAAAGACATACCACTACACCTTAAATGTAGAATATAGAACATAAAGTAAGATACTGTTAATAAAAATTTCAAAATATTTCATTTCTGTGAATTTAGCTCATGGTAACTCAATTTGGATAAATTTTGTAAAACTGAATTTTGATCCAGATTTAAGAATTAAGTAGTGGCTTAACAATTTAATTTAATTTACAATAAATTAAAATAATTCCTTTTTATGCAGAAGATTTTGAAAAAATTGGGTTTTCACATTAATCAATTGGTCTTTTTAATAAACATTTCCATCATATCAAACATGGGTTATGAAATTATAAAGAATTATAATACAATAATGTGCAATTAGCATTGAAATTTATTTAATACAATTAAGTCTTGGTTAATAATTCAGTGTGCTTTAAGGCAGCAGAGCCCCTTGAAGGATCTTCACAAACTTCACAGAAAAATTCATCTTATCTTTTAATTCTATTTTTCCACAAACTTTTTAAGTACCTTCATATAATGAAGGAAAACAGGCTTTGAAGACAGAAAGTAAATTCAAATTTTCAGTTTTTTCCTAACTTCCTGGCATAATGAACTTGGATCACGTTCCCTAATCTTTAAACCCAAATATGTTTTTATTTAACAATGATCCCCAAAATAATACTAGCTCAGAAGGTCATTGAAAAGACTATATTCCAGTTTTTTTGCTTATTTATTCAGGTCATTTGGAATTTCCTAATTTAACATAGATTATAATTTTGGTAGAAATCCATCGAAGCAACATTTGAGCCAATACAACGATTTTCTAGCTATTACAGATACTCGTCTAAAGTCACAGCATATATCTTCTACTACCACTCCACAAACTTAGTCATTCTTGCTAAATTGGAAAGATGTGATCCCTGAGTATTGTGTATTTTTTATTCAGTGATCAGCATGACAATTCTATTCTGAAGGTAAATACAGTTTTAGACCAGCATGCAGTATTTTATAGCATGATGAAGAAGCTGATATCTTCCTTATGATTTACCACGTTCCATCAGTCCTCCTAACTGCCAAAAGCCATCAGTTCAGGTTTAAAAGCCTTCAGAACATTCCGCAGTCTGATTAGGCCTCCTCTCAATAATAATAGATAAAGTAAGGCCACAGCTAAAAAGAAAGAGGGATGCAAAATTTTTTTCCTACTTAAGTTCTTTTTCAAATAACAACACTGGAAATGAATGTATGATTATAAGCCTCTTTCCTGACACTTTGACCTCTCCCCTTACCCACCCCTTAACACACACAGTTAAATGACACCAAGTTCCCCGCTTCACTCTACCACTGATTGCAGACTCATCTTCCTCTTCATGTCCTTCCATATCAAGGTGCTCCCTGAGGTTTAGTCCTCAGTTCTCTCACTTTTTAAAAAATCCCTATGAAACCTGTCCTTTGTCAGTCTCATTACCTCTCGTAGCAATCAAAACTGTTTTATCCCTTCCCTGAATTTCCTGGACATTTTATCTGTTTTGCTTTGATGGTTCTTATGTAACAGCTAGAAATGAAGAATTAGATCGAGATTTGGAGCACAGACTCTTTGAAGGTGTTGCAAAAATCTTACTCCTCTTCTCTCCCATTGGGTCTAGCAGAGGACCCTCTAAAGGCCTGATACTTAACTCTTGAATTAATCAACTGTTATAGCATAAATATAGAATTATATTACATTATATTATATTATGTTATGTTATAACTTAACTCTTGAATTAATCAACTGTTATAGCATAAATATAGAATTATATTACATTATATTACATTATATTATATTATGTTATGTTATATTATATTATATTCTAATTATGTTATGTTATATCAGTTATATTATATTATCAGAATAT
>NW_007727288.1:210557-218450 GCF_000696425.1 Galeopterus variegatus | reverse complement strand
TATTATGTTATGTTATATTATATTATATTATATTCTAATTATGTTATGTTATATCAGTTATATTATATTATCAGAATATAGCATAAAGCTCTCACATTACCAGTACATATCAACTTACTCCCTAGAAGTCCACCGAAACAACCATTGTAGCAGAGTAAAATACATTGAATATGAAATGTTTTAAAACTTGCTTCTTGATTATATTTTTTATGTATAACAGAATTAGACCAGTTAAATGTTTTTATTTCACTTGTGAAATATAATGAGTGCTGCAGATGCCATGCTATGGTTAGATTGTCATTTTTTGTTTTGTCATGTCCAGTTAGCCTGATTCATGCATAAGCTCAAATGTCCATGTTAGCTGATAAACAAAAGGGTGGATAGAGAGATTTATACACATTTTAAAAGAGCCTTTTGTATACAGGTTTGAACAGCTTATCTAACATAACAGATACTTTTTACAGAGTAAGGCTGCTTACTCAAATTTTAAAAGGGCTTGCTTTTGTTTTCTTTTGTTTGTTTGTGTTTTTTCCTTAAGCATTTTATTTCACTGCCTTTTTCTTCCATGATCTTTTTTTTTAATGTTTTGCTTTGTTTTTATTGGTTATGAATATTTATTGGGTACAAAGTAAATTGTCACAATTCGTGCCTAAGATGTGATTGCCAGGTCCATACTGGCAGCATGTCCATTACCACAAATTGTGATTATACCCCATGTCCCCCACCCAGTTATCCCGTCAATTATTCCCGACCTTCCTCTTCATCCCCTTTCCCCACTCCACTTTGTATCCCTAGGTATGTTCTCTCCCTCTGCAAGTCCAAGGCACCACTGTGGTCTTTCTTTCCTTCTTTCTCTCTTAGCCCCCACTTATGAGTGAGCACATGCGGTATTTATCCCTCTGTGCTTTGCTTATTTCCCTCAACATAAGTTTCTCCAGGCTCATCCATGTTGTTGCAAATGGAGAATTTCATTCTTTTTTATGGCAGAGTAGTATTCCATGGTGTATTTTTGGATTGGGTTTTTGAGCAAATTTCCTTAGAAAATTCATTTCCATGGAACAGAGGATTAACACATTTGTCTGCTGGTCTGAGCCCATCCAGGAAACAGAGATGAGTACTTCTACTACTCACTGAAATATAAGATCTCAAAGAACAGAAATTACATTATTTTTTTTTAAAGATACTGGGACTTAGCATGGTGCCTGACAATTAGTGCTTAATATATATTGGTTGAACTGAACTAAAAAGTTAAGATAGCCATTTCAATGTCTGAATTTATACACACATTTTCATGGATATGTATATTATACAAAGAAAAACACACCTATAATCCTTGTGTAAAGCAGATGACTGTAGGAAGCTCACCTCAATGTGAGAGGGGTTGGGAAAGTCTTTATTTCCTTTATGAGTTTGTATATCAGCTTGTCAGTAGACATTATTAAGCTGCTATCAGATTCTTCCCCTTGCTCAGATGAATCTGCTTCATGAACCAAGTCAGGTTCTCTTTCATTGAAAAAGAATGAAGTGGGGCCAATGTGTCCCATTGCCAAATATCCGCTGCAGCCATCCAACACCCTGTAGTGCTGTGGCCCAGCAATGGGACTTGGAAACTACAGCCCTGCCCTTTGAGGCTACAGTTCTTCTCCCCTATTCTGAATAACTACATCCTTATTTCCATTTAAATAGGAAAGGAGCACAGTGGCTTAACCCATTCATTATTTCAAGATGTCAAGAAATAAAGAATAAATTATATAGTTGTTTAAAGTATTTTGTGCATATAATGTCTAATCACCATATTATTCCAGCATTCCAAGGAGTATTTGCACATGAAACATTCCTAGATTTTTTTGTACATGGACACCTAGAGAAGCATGGAAAGAATTAGAGATCATCTAGTTCTAGTCTAATACCCACATTTTGCATTTGAGGTAACTGAGAAGTAGGTCAAATGTTATTCAAGATGACCCAGCAAGTTAGGAGCCAGATGTGGACCAAATAAGTGTCCTTTCCTCTGTACCACATGGATAATGGATGTTTACAGCAAAGCAAACATTAAACCTTTTGGGGTTCATTTGGCAATCCGGAATTTGTATATCTCATTACAAGATGATGTTCACAGATCAAACTATGTAATGGAAATCCATCCTTTTCCAATACTGATATCCCATCCGATAAAGTGAAATTTCACTAGCATTATGAGCATCTTTACTGTGTCTACAGTTACTGTAGGCCAAATGTAGTCTCTAGTTAATTTCCCTTGAATGGTGGGGCAAGCACAGCATCGTTATGCCTGTGAACACAACACTTTTGGGGTAACCAAACGGCATGTATTGAACATTTTAGTGATACAAATACTGCTAGTGATATAAATATATTTGCTGGTAGTACAAATTTTACAAAATACCCTGCAGAAGAACCTTCAGAAAATAATCTCTGACCTTGACAAATAGATATTCTAAGACACACACAACACAGGGATTTTGTACATGAATAGCACTTTATGGTTTTTCTAACTTTTCAAACAATCAATGAATTAAAAATGCTATTATGCCATGTTTTCTAAACTATTTGGTTTTTAAATGATCTGCACATTATTCATCAAGACATAGATTTCTAAGTGCCAATATCCAGGAAGTAGTTTGCTCTTTTGAAATAATATTTTCTTTAAAAGGGATCTTTTATCAATATCAATAGGCTATCTCAGCAAATTATATTAACATTAAATATCAGGTAACACAGTCAGGTTTTATATCAATCTTCATTTATTTTGACTTTCAAAATAATTTTAAAACACTTATTTGAACATTGTTAAATTTCACTAACAAATAAATGTATACATTTCATAGACAACATGAAAACAAAATATTTTATCCACCATCAGTAACATTTGCCAGAACTCTGTGCTGTTTAAACTTCATAAACTGTATCACATCTAGGATATGATCTAGTCCCTTCTATATGTAATTGCCAGAAAATCTCAAATACTTTTACTTAATCAATTCTGATTATTTAATACAAAAGACAATCCCCTCATTCTGGAAAATAAGGCCATCTATCCAGCACTTCTGGAGGCCTTTAGCCTTCATGCTTCCCTTCTCAGTGTCATGTCTTGGGTCTTTTTTCACCGTATATTTTTCACAGCCGATTTGATCCAGTTGCTGTCTTTAAATACCATCTAAATGCTTTTGACTACCAAGCTTCTATCTCTAGACTCTGAGGCTCTTTTAAGCTGACTGGGAACTTTGATTACATTCTCTCCTGTATCTCGTGGTGTCTCACTGTTATCTCAAATATGACATATCCAAAACCGAACTTTGCAAGTCCATCTCTGTCATTATCTGCCACACTGCTTAATACATTCTGGCCAGACTAACCTTTTAATAGTAACTAACTAGGACATTGAGGTTATTTCTCATTCTTTTCACTGCTAGAAGACACTCTGGAGCAAAAATCCTTGTATGTCTCCTTGGGTACTTCAACAATTAGGATATTGACTTCCTCAGCTTTACCAGATGTTGCCAAATTGTTCTACAAAGAACTAATATCAATTTACATTCCAACCAGCAGTGAATGAAAGTTTTAGTTTCTGCACCTCTTTAGACATTTGGTATTGTCATGCTTTAATTTTTAACATCTAATGGTTGTGAGACGCAATCTTATTGATTTAAGTTTTATTTTCCTAATTTCTAGTGAGGCTAAGCAACTTGTTATATGTTTATTTATCCTTTGGTTTTTCTCTTCTGTAAACTGCTTGTTCATATTCTTTGCCTATTTTATATTAGGTTGTTTGAGGCTTTTTGTTTATGTAAGGTTTTCTATATATTTACTTTTTTTTTTTTTAGTTTCTAGGAATTCTTAACATTATATGGATAAAAGTCCTTTGTCAGATAGAGTTCTATGCATTGCAAATATCTTCTTCCAGTTTGTGGCTTGTCTTTTAACTTTGTTTATGACCACTTTTTATCATATAGAAATTTAATTCTAATGTATTATATTTATCAATATTTTCATACAATATTTAATGAATTGTTTGACAAATTCATTTTATCCCAGAATTATAGAAATATTTTCTTAAGTTTTTTATCACAATTTTAACATTTTGTTGAACGCATTTAAATCTTTAACCAACTGTTTATTTTTCGTAATGTGAAAGAGGAATCTAATATTAATTTTTCCTTGTGGATACTTCTCATTTATTAATTAATCCACTCTTCCCTCCTTCTCCCTAATTTTTAACACCTTTTTAGGTATACACCAAGGCCCTTATGAATGAGGACTGCTTTAAGGCTATCCATTTTCTTCAGTTTGACCATTTTTCTATCGCTGCACCATTATCACGCTGCCTCAATTATTATAGCTTTATAAAAAGTGTTTGTATTGATGTTTCAGTTATTTATTGCTGCAAAACAAAACTTGGTGGATTTTTTAAAAAATCGTTATTTTTCATGATTTTGTGGGTGAGCACAAAATTCTGCTTCCCATGATATCTGCTCAGGCAGTGGGACAATGATGAGTTCCAAAATAGCCTCATTCACGTGGCTGACATTTGGTGCTGGCTGCCAGGTGGGAGCTCAGCTCAGGTAATTAACTAGCAGCCTTTGTTTTCCTCCATGTGGGTCTCTCTGTGTGTCTATTTGGGCTTTCCAGAGCACAACAGATGAAGTCCAAGAAGAAATGGCAGAGACAGAAGACAAAGACGGAAATGGCAAATTTCTTAATGCCTACCCTCAGAAGTCACTCAAAGCCACCTCTGCCTTATTCTGTTGGTCCAAGTAGGTTCAAAAGACATTAGAATAGACTGCTCCTCTTGTGGGGTAGTGGTAATGTCACATTGCTAAAAAAGCCCATGGGGAGAGAAATAGTGTTGTGGCCATCTTTGGAAATAATAATCTACAATTACATTCTGGCAAGGCAAGTATTGCCTTTCCATTATACTTTTTCAACACCATTTTTGGACTTTTTTGTTCCATCTGTAAATGGAACTTGTCCTGTTACATCCAAAATTTTTTAAATGGGATTTTGAGTGAATTTTCAGATAACATTCATTCAATAAATGTTTATTGAGTGCCTACTATGTACTAGCACTACTGATACATACATGAACAAAACAGACAAAACCCCCATCTCTCATTGAGCTTATGTTTCAGGTTATGTGGAGAAAATAGAAATCTTTATTACCTTTAGTCTTCTAGTCAATGAACACATCTTAATTCTCAATTTTAGTTAGGTCTTCTTTTACAGCCTTCAATGCTTTACAATTTCTTCTTACAAACTTATACCTCCTTTATCTGATTTATTCTTAATTTCTTGTCTTGTTTCTCTAGCTATTTGAGATTAAGCTCTTCAGAAGCAGTTTTAACTGCTTTGTGTCTTCTCATAGCACCAGATATACCACCAGATATGATGGGACAATGTAACTTGTTGAACAGACTGAATAGTAAAAGCGCACTGACATAAAAGGATTAATTTTCCATTAGGAAACCTTAGCCATGCCAGGTCAAACTATCTTAACTAAGCTATCTTAACTAAGCCCCTAGAAATAAGCAGCGTTTATGTGGCAAGTGGAACGTCATCATCATGTGCTTCATGGACAGCACCCTATATAAAAGCCAGTAAGTAATGTAAAGGAGAGACATACCCAGTTACTGCAATGGTATGAAAAAAGAAAGAAAAGAAAGAAGAAGGAAGGAAAAAATACTCTCCAACCTTCTTGTGGATGTTTAAAGTAGTTAAAAATTGTGTTTGTCTGGCTTTGGTTAACACACCTTTAATTAATAACTTTGAGATTTGCTTCTAAATTGGTTACAGTGTAGAACAAATTAGTTCACTTAATATATGGAACAAAGCTAGGTGTGAGTTTTTTTAAAAAACATAAATACATGAACATTCTTATTTCCAGAACCTCAATTACCAAATATATACAGTTCCTAGCTCTATGAGCATGTTGTACTTCTAAAAGTATAAAAAAGCAGCTGAAGTAATGTCACAACACCAAATGATACAAAAACAATGTTAAGTACTGAGGAGACCTAGGATTCATATTTCAATTCTTCATTCTCAAGATGGGTAGATTCTGACACAATGTCACTATGCCATCAAAACTGCCATTGTGACTTGCCATCAAATAGAATTTCCAAACATTTTGTTCTGACACATAGATAAGGAATAGCCTAATGACTATTTCACTATAGCAATACTACTCATAGTATATAGCTATAGGCATTTGTATATCTAGTAATTATTGTGAAGAAGTTTTATAAAGCACCAGTCCTTTGAGAAGCTCCAGATATTGTTTAAGTAATTCAAAATCTGCAGAATGTCACAATACGATATGTAAAACTAGAAAGCCAGAATAGAAATAGTGGGAAAAATAGCCTCAGCTAAGGCACTAATACACTACCAAAATGGAACTCTCGACAGGGTCTCTTTTCCTGCCATATTTGTCCTGGTATTCACTGGGGTTCTCTTCTTCTCGTTCCAAGTACATGCCAGTAACTCTTAGACTAGATCGCTAGCCCAAGATCTGTCACTTTAGCAACAGATTCATGTTCCCGACTCCTCTGAGGTGTCACTGCTTGAACAGCCCAGAAACACTGCGGACTGAGCAATCTCAAACCAAACTCGTGATTTCCACCCTCGCCCCATCTGCTTTTCCTGTGTATTTCTCATTTCAGTGAATAACATCACTCAGACCTCTATGACAGAAATCTGGGTGTCATTGAAAACCCCTTTCTCTTCTTTATTTTCCACATCTAATCGATTACCAAGACTTGGGGGTGACACAGGACCTCATCCTCTCATGTCACATTGACGAGTTCCCCCTTCATACGTCCTGCTACAGCCTTGGTTCGCGTCCTCATTATCTCCTACACGAACCATGTCAGCAGTCATCGGGCTGGACCCCCTGCTTCTAGATGTAACTCTTCTAATCCATTCTTGACACAGTCACTAAATGATATTTTTAAAATGCAAAGCAGATCAAATTCCTCACCTGTTTAATATCTTTCAAAGGTTACCAATGTTCTTACTGGATAGAGTTCAAATCCTTAGCATGACTTGCAAAGTCCTCTATCACCTGGCTCTTGCCTACATCTCCAGCTTTCTCATTAAGTCCTAGCTTTGTCCTCAGCCTGCAACCCATCCATGCCAGACTACTTAGACTCTCTAATTTATAGCTTTGTTCACTCTGTTCCTTCTGCGTAAAAGATCCTCTCCCCACCTTTAACCTAATGAACTTCTACTCGTTCTCAAGGTCTAAGGCAAGCATTATTGTCTCTACAAACCTTCCTGAAATCCATATGTTGAACTGTACACTCCCACCTTTGTGTCATAAATCTACATATAGTAAGAACTAATATTTATGGAGCACTTACAATGTGCTAGTCATTGTGCTCAGTGGTTTATTATGTTATTTGATCACTGTATCCTATAAACTTATAAATTCTTTTCATATTACCTTACTACTGTACCCTACAAATTCATTTGTGAATGAATCCAGTACTTTATTTTACCTACTTATTTATATATTTTTTATTTTCTTCTACTAGCCTGAAAACTACTTAAGGCTGAACTGTGTTTTATCTTATTCTCTATTGCCTAAAATACTTCATTGCACAAATTGGTCTCAGAGCTCTGTTGATAAATGAAGGTTAATGGCTCCAAGGAGATTAATATTA
The DNA here is from genome assembly GCF_000696425.1 of Galeopterus variegatus. Classification (NCBI taxonomy): domain Eukaryota; kingdom Metazoa; phylum Chordata; class Mammalia; order Dermoptera; family Cynocephalidae; genus Galeopterus; species Galeopterus variegatus. The sequence goes on along the minus strand of NW_007727288.1, from coordinate 210,774 downwards.
TAGGTATGGCTTCAATAACTTTCTGCCTACTTAGAGGTTCTCTTAATACAACCAGAGATGTTATCAGATACATTTTAAAAATTTTAAAAATGTATCCTGGATCAAAGCAATCATCTATCTAACAGTAGTTGTTCAACAAAGGAAAAAGAATAAGACTGTCTTTCACAATATCGGTCTCAAAGATAAGCTAATTTAATAATGCACATTTGTATCAATC
>NW_007727288.1:198958-210342 GCF_000696425.1 Galeopterus variegatus | reverse complement strand
TTATTACCATAAAACCGCAAATCCTTTCTTGTTTCTAAAAATTGATTTATCTTTATTAAATGATATCAATTAGACATGATTCTAAAACAAGCACTTTAAGCATGATGTGTCCCAGCAGAAACTAATGAAACTTAATAAAATTTCTAAAGCACATCTGGACCATTTTAAACCAAATTCTTGTCTGTTCATAAGCTCTGGTAAAATCTTTAGATGCCTGTCATTTAACTGTGTGTGTATGTGTGTGTGTGTATGTATCTCTATTAATATTTATTTATAACTAAGTACTACTCCTATACATTGTTTTTACTAAATTCAGAGTTCTGGATGTTCTTCCCTCTTTATTAGGAAACCACCTCTGTATTTTTTCCAGAGCAGGTTTGTCATCTAAATACCTCATTAAATAATGTTATACCTCATTCCATCATAACAGTCTATAAGAGAAACCCTTCCCAAGTAGGGAAGGTCCCCAAATTTGCTACTACTTTCTATTCTCTTCTTAGTTAGTGTCTCAACCATGTACTCAATCACCCAAGTCAGAAACTTGCAGTCATCCATTCCATTCCATCCCCACACCCATAATTGGTTATTCAGATCTATTGATTCTTTCTCCTGAATATATTGCAAATCTATCTGTTTCACTTCAGGCTCAGTACCACTGCTTCATCATTTATCACTTGGATTATTGTAGTAATTTTCTAATTGGCCTCCCTGCCCCCTATCCTCAGCTCCATCCCTTCATTTCTCCACAGTATCCCCATCCCAGTTCATTAGTACCACTGCTTCATCATTTATCACTTGGATTATTGTAGTAATTTTCTAATTGGCCACCCTGCCCCCTATCCTCAGCTCCATCCCTTCATTTCTCCACAGTATCCCCATCCCAGTTCATTCTACTATAATAATCGTAATTATATTTCTAAAATGAAATGGATGATGCCATCTGCCTACATAAATTTTTTACTACTGACAATGACCCATAGGATGCAAGCCAAATTTCTAACATGGCATATCAGCATAACCTTTAGGTATCTCACCAGACTTGTATTTCATCATCTTTCCACATATTCCCATGCTGCAATTCTTTTACTATAGTCCAAAATGTGTCTCCTTATTCTACATTCCATGAGTAGTTGGTATATGTGTTGTTTTAGTCCAGTTGGAAGAAAAAGAATATTTAAAAATTCAAAATAAATGAACAGTATTTTAAAAAAACACAGAGAGCATATTTAGTGTAAATATATAGCACAAAATAAAGTGGAGATATAAATCAAAATATATCAATAATCAGAATAAATACAAAGGGACTAAATTAGTCAATAGACAGATCTTGTAAGCAGGAGTTTTATGCTTTCAGCAAGATACACAACTAAAATACAATGACACAGAAAAGTTGAAATTAAAAGGATGGAAAACAATATTAAACAAAAAAAAGTGAGGCACTCATGTAAAGACAAGAAAGGCATATTGGAATAAAGAAGTTTTTACAAAACAGTAAAGAATGATTCAGCAAGAAAATATAATAATTTTAAATGCATACATAAATAATAACATTGCATTAACATACAAAGTAAAAGAGAAATTAAAGCGCTTGCCAAAGATCAAGAATAGTGGGAGATTTCAATACACTTCTCTTAAAACTGATAGATCAGGCAAGAAAAAGAATCAGCACATTTTAGAGAATTTAAATAACACAATTAAAAAGTTTATTCCAATGTACACTTACGGAACCACTTCTAACTTTCCACTTTCAAATGATGGTTTGCACCCAAATATTTTATTATCCAAACTTTGATTCTTTCAAGATTATTACTATTATTTTATGCTTTCAAATTCTTAGTTGAAAAGCCTGTCACTAAACTACAAAGTAGATTGATTAATGAAACAATGGCATTGCTAATACACACCAAAATCTGAATTTATCACTGGCCATCTGGCTAACATTTCCAAGAGAAAACTTAGGACTCCTGAAAAATAATATATAATTGAGGTATTTGGATAGATGAGGACCCAATAATTGAATTAATAATATCAGTTTGCACCAATTTCACAGAAAAGCTCGGTGTTGTTGGCTAATATGGATCAGAATATAATTAGGCAATAAAATCCATTCATCTAGCTTCAATCACGGTTGCCCCTCTTATCTGACTATAGAGGTGATCCGACAGCATCTCTTTTAGGTCATAAAAGAAATCCTATTAAATGGCAACCCATAAATATTACTTCTGAAAACATAAAAGCTGGATTGGATCTGGGTTAGTTCAGGATAAAATGTGCCTTAACTTAGAAAGTAAAAACGAATAATGTATATTTCATCTGACTTCATGCAAAAGATATGCAATTTCATTGTATCATCATTTCACCTTAGTAAAATTTCACAAGGCTGACAAAGAGATTATTTGACCATCAATTTTTCAGATTTGCATACTAACACTGGTTTTATTTTCCTGAAATCTTTCTCTAGTAACAGAAATCTATTCAGAAATGGTAATTAAAAAGCACTGAGGGTCATCTGATTTGTTGTATTGGTTTTAGATCAGTGACTAGATTTACTAGTCACTGCTCTGTCAGCTTTAATATAAAGCATACATTTATCTTACTAACAGTTCAATTTGTGGGATAGCTGTTGTTCACAACTAAAACTACTGAAGCTTTAATATACATGGAAATTATCATGATAGCATTCTCTCTGCATTGTAATAATTCTGAAAGGCTCTGTTATAGAAATATATACAGATGACTACACCTGGGTTTCTGAGGATGGTTTTTAAGATTTTTATATGATCTCAAGAGAAACGTTTACATGATTCTTTAGATAAATTACTAAGTACTGCATAAATAAGACCATTTGGAGCAGATTTGCAAAAACGCTCTTACGTAAATAATAGGTGAGGGACTGAAGTGGGAAAGGTCTCATCACACTCTTGCTGACTGAATCGACGAGACAGCTGATGAGGAGAGTTGGAGAGTGGGCACAAGAAGGTTAATTGCAGGAGACATAAAGCCAGCCTGCTCACTGAGATGAAGTTGACCACTACCTCGATAATTCTATGAGAGAAAACACCTACTTATACAAAATCTTCTATTTCAGTTTAAGGACACTTATATAGTCACATAATTATGAAGAGCTAGAAAAGAATGTTAAAGATCACCTCCTCCAACCTCTGTATTTATAAAGTAGATTGTGAAGTTATATAATTTACCCAAGAAATAGAAATCATATAAGCTGCCTCCTATTACAGGGGTCTTTCCATTGAATTAAACTGAATTAGATGTGTGGATTCAATAAAAGCAATCTTGCTGTAAAGTCAATTAGTATGAATACAAATCCTCCCTCAAACCTCATCTGACAATTACAATAAAATTCCATGGGAAATGCATTACGAAGAATAGAAAAGAATGTCAGTGCAATTCTGTTAAAGCTAAGGCAATCTGCGAATTTAATTTTGGTATGTCTAGCCAAAGTCAATTACTCATGCACAAGGGGCTGGAAAGTGACCAAGGGCTGACTCAGCAATTTTCAAACTCTTCTGTTGAATTTAGAAAATAAAATAAGAAAGTGGAGATAAAAGGTAAGGAAGGAACAGTCCCCGAAAAAGGGTATATAAATTAAGTAAATTAATAGGTTAATAGTGAAATCATGAAATCTGGGTGGGGGTTCATTTCACGAACACTAGATTCACCTAAAACCAAAAGAAGGTGAAATAGGCACTGAAGATAGGGATGGGAGGATGGGGAAATGGGAATGCGGGCCACAGACACGTGTAGAAAATTTAGAGCAAAATAGACTTTTTTTACCAGCTTAAAGTGAAACTTTATCATTTAAAAAAAACTCTAATATATAATAACTATCTAGCATTAAAAACAAACAAATTTAGTGTTTAATATTCAAAAAGAATAGCTACTCTAACGTATAATAACTATCTAGCATTAAAAACAAACAAATTTAGTGTTTAATATTCAAAAAGAATAGCTTTATGGAGGAAGTTACCACAGGACCCCTCTATTGGATCCTAGTTGTATTTAAAATTTGATTTACAAAAATGTGGTTTACATATACACTGTCAGGAATACATCCAGGACACAGAAAAGGTACATTCACATTATTTTAAAACACATGAAAAACAAGGGTGCTATAAAAAAAAATCTGCTAATTTCTATTAGCTGTATCTCTCCCATTTCTTTATTTTTAGCTTTATCGTCATCACTGAGGAGCTTAGGAGGTTTGCTCATTCCTATAGCTACATTTGCTATAACCAGGCATTTCTCTTTCAATCAGGACCTCACCAGGGCTGGGAAGTAGGAATGGAAGAGACAGACAGAGGCTACAGAAATGGGTGCTGGTCTTAGAGTCTGAAGACGTGGGCTCTGAGGCTGTCACTACCTAGTCGACTCATTGCCCCATCAACTCTCAGGAGCCCAGTTTCTTCATCTAAAAAATGAAAGGGTCGAATTAGATTATCTCTCACCTCCCTGACAGCTTGAAATGGAGTCAGTTCATTAAATTCTCCTTTTAAAAATTTTCCTCACATTCTCTTTAACACGGTTGAATAGGTAGCTTTTGCAGAACAATAACTAATTCTTTCTTATCTGTAACATTCTACTTATATATTAGACTGGCCTAGCCTTTGCTGAAGGCCCCAGTGGACAAAAGACATCAAATAACCACTAATTGCCAGAGCAGTACAAGTCATCTAAGTTCACTGCTTACATTCTACATTGATAGAAAGGTTTTTGTAAAGGTGAGAAATGTTTTTAATGCTTAGCTGAAATAATTTAATGATAGAAAAAGTAATGCTTTCTGCAAGGTTGAATCTAAATTCAAGCCATGGATAAACACTACTTTGATTTCTGTGGTATCTATGGTTGAAGAGCAGAAAAAAAGGAAAAAAAAAAAAAACCAACTTCTTTGAAAGTCTTTACTTATGACAGCCAAACATGACACCTCTAACAAAATGGACAAAGGTAAAATATCTCAGAACTATGTTTAATGGCTCTAATGGCCAGCTCAGTACTTTGCCATTTATTTCGGGATACTTACCTTTTGTACAACTTGTTCCCCAAAATCAGGCTAACATGATACTAAGCTATCATGTAGGAAAATTTTTTAAATTTCAGAGTCATTATGCATATTTTACACATAATTTCTGGGTGAAACAAACATACTTAGATTTTACTTAGTATGTATTTGATTACAAATATCTTCACATAAACATAAACAATTTTAAAAATATACTAAGTAGACTAGGAAAAGATAAAACTTAATATCAGTATTCTTCTAAACATAACAAGGCTCAAGTTTCTATTAGTTAAAATATACTCATCGGAAGATTTGTGGCTGCTGTATAAAATACAATCATCACACGCAGCATTGCTTTCATGGTAATTAGGATACTATTTATAATGCTATGGCTCTGTCCAAAGGCCACTAACATATGCAGTCTTTTAGCTGCCATACTCAAACCTAATTACAATGTCCCTCTCAATTTAAATACTCTGTGTGTCCTGTCATAGTGACTTCATTCCATGCTGGGATTTTGCAGAATCAGGCTGCTCCAATTATTCAGCCATAATGCCTGTGTCTATGACTAGTCTGAAATAAAACTGAGAAATAAACAAAATTAATATTCATGCCTTTCTGTCCCTTTTCACGATTCCCATCCTTTTTTTGGTGTCTGCTCCTTTAACCCTAATACGGAATAATCTTGAACTATTTGTGCCATAAAGAGAGCCTCACATGCTGTATGAAATCCTCAAGTCCTACACCAATATTTCCCAAAGCATATGTCAACTACACGAGTCTTGTAAGATACGTCTCAAAAAATCAAAAAGAGTGTGGAGAAGTTTCAAGATTCAATACTTTTGGAAATCTTTGCATACTATATATCCCCAATTGTGAGGATTCACCAAATCTATTTGCACACTAAAGGCTCTTAGAAGTATTGCAGCAAAAAAATATTTTATCTGTATTTAATCCATGGAAATCCAAAATGTCTTAACCATGGAGCCTATTTCATGTAATTTTTCAAATAAACCCTATTAACATATCTGATAACTAGTGGCAAATATTAGGTACTTCTTTGCCCTCATATAGAATTTAACTGCTGAGGTCTTATTCCCTTAGAGTCTAGTTAGATTCTGGCTAGTTAACTGGAGAAATCAATACAAATTGAGAGGTTAATTTTTTTTAATAGATTCACCTGTTATCTCTATCAGAGGATGGCTGATTTTAACATACATTTGCAATGTCCAGAATAAAATGTAAATTTTAGGTACTGAAGTTGTGACATTGTACACTGCACATTTCTTATTACATGTGTGAGATAATAATATAATAATTTATTGGTTCTGAAATTTCTATACTTAAAGGACTAATATTTTGAAGCAACAATTACAAATATTGTATAACAGTAATATTTGTAGGCATATTGAATCAAATTATTGTTCGCACCTGACTAACATAAATGAATTCGGTTATCTGCCTTTTGATCCAAAAAATGAAACAAAACAAAAAGCCACCTGCCAAGATCTGGCTGTGGAGCCATGACTGTGCCTCACTTTTGACTGGTGACCAATACTTGATTGACTGGGTTGCTGAATCGGGGAGGGGAAGTTAAATTTTTGCTTTGAAAGTCTACCTATCTTAGAGAATCAGCAATTTGAATCTGTCTCCCTATTTAAGCGATTTTTCTCCTATGTTTAATCAAAGTCAAAATATGGACAAGAGTTAGCTATTGCAATTCGTGTAAATCAAAGAATAAAATCATGATTATGGAGGATGAGAAAACTGAGGCAGAACAGGAGCTTTTAAACATGTTTGACACATGTTTTCCAGGATATTTCTGATGTTTTTTGCTTCCCTGTTTGAATGGTAGCACATGTAAGGACAGACCTTCTGCATGATGTCTGACACTTCGTCTCAGTCAGCTTTTTATTCCCATATGCTTCTTCCCTCAGAAATGCTGATCACAGAGGTTTTGAAACTCAAAATATTTGTAGGCATTTTTTTCAGTGGAAACCAGCATTATTGCCTGCAACCTCGATCCATTCTAATAGAAGACTGCAGAACTAATTCTACAGTAAGTCAAGACAACTGACAGCATTGGCAGGTGGTTGAAATCCTTAGTCTAACAAAATAATGCTTTCAAAAGAATAGTGCATTCACTGATGAATGCCTTTTAAACCTATATCATGTCAATTATTTGCAACCCTTTATTTTATAAAATACTTGCTGGTTCTGGAGAATTCTGCAGTTTCTTGTTTCTGTGTCTTTGCTTAAACATCAATACAATTTTGTTCAGTCCTACAAAGCCATCAATACCTCCAGCCAAAGGGAAAATCTCTAGTAAAATGCAATATTTTCAGAACATGTTCTGTTGTTAGGCTGCATCACCCCAAAAGAACAGACAAAATTAGGAAGACTGCATTTGTTACTATTTACTAACTGAAGTCTTAAGGTAGTTTTATAGAGATAATCACAAAAACAGATAATACATAAACATGGTTTTGGTATTTTTCCTACAAACTCATTAATGTTCTTTTCTTATTGATTTTTTTTTTTAGTGAGGCGAGATGCTAATACTTTTTCTGGATAATAAGCAAAAAGTGGTTTCTTGACATTTTGCTGTTTAATTTTTCATTCTATTTAAAGAAGATGACTGTCAAAGACAATGGTGCTGTTCAATAGAAAATGGTGACATAGGATCAAACCTCTGCTGCTCACTAGTTTTCACATGTCTTTACCAATCTCCTAATCAATGTGGAAGTGGCATAATTAAAGGAGGAAAAGTACTTGATCTAATTAGACCTCTCCATCTAAATCACTTCCCTCCAACTGGATATTCTCCATCTCAGCCTCTAGTTCATTTGCTTCATTGTTTTTTACAATTTGAAATTACTTTTTTCTTTCTTTGTTCATTGAGTTTCTCACCTCATAAGCCATAGGTTTTATATGGGAAGGAATTTTGCACACCTAGTGGCTACTGAGTGTTATTATTGAAACAAGACATGAATAAGGGAAGGGGGAGCAAGGTTGAATATATCTGATCAGAAATAAGTCATAGTGTGTTCCCAAATAGCAAGTAATCTATAAATGTACCAAGCCAAAGCAAAGGTAATGCTTTTGTTTATTTTACTCCATCATTTTTTGTTGATCATTTATTTCTAAATTATTCACCATCTTTTCTCATTATTTTATTATTACAATAATTATCTACCACCTCTTGAACACTACAGTGTCAGGTTCTTTACAAACACCTTTGCGACTATCTTGCAAGGTAAGCACTACTGTACCTGTTTAATACAGGAAATTCAAGGTGCACAAAAGTGAAGCCACAGGTCACAGAGACAGGAAATGGCAGAGCCATGACTTAAACTTACATCTGCCTGACTCTAAAGCTGTACTCTCTTTTCTGTATCACACAACTTAACTGTATTTATTCCATGTGCTCTCCACTGTTTGGTGTTTTATTGTGTGCTGCTTTATAGGTATGCTTAAAAGTTTTGTTTTGTTTTTAATATCCTTCTTTTGTCTTACCAACTTGATAATAAACTTGCCAAAGGTAGAAGCTGGGATCTTTTTATTTTAACCTAATGTGCTATGTATATATTCCTCTACATCTTTTTTTTTTGTCGTTAAATAAATTTTAAATGTAAATTAACAATTAAAACCACAATGACATATCATCTCACACCTGTCAGAAGGTCTTTTATCCAAAAGGCAAAAGATAATGTCGTTAAATAAATTTTAAATGTAAATTAACAATTAAAGCCACAATGACATATCATCTCACACCTGTCAGAAGGTCTTTTATCCAAAAGGCAAAAGATAATATTGGCCAGGATGTAGAGAAAAGGGAACCCTTGTACACTGTTGGTAGGGATGTAAATTAGTACAACTATTATGGAAAACAGCATGGAGGGTCCTCAAAAAACTAAAAATAGAACTACCATATGATCGAGCAATCCCATTTCTCTATATTTTGACAAAAGTAATTTTATGTTCACATACTTTGTAGTTTATGCAATTTGTATTTCTACAAGCTTAGCTACTTTTCCTCTGGGGCAAATTACCCTGATATTTTCTATTCTCTTATAACTTCACCCTTTACCCACTAAAGTAGAATTTAAAATTACTTGCCTTAGAAGATTCAGGATTGTGTATTATAAAGTTTACAAACTGCATAATGAAAGTTCAAATTCATTCAAATCTTGAATAACTATAATGCTCTCAGCACACTATAAGATTTAAAATTTTTAACAGTTAAATACTTAAAATAACTACCTTTAAATGTTCAAATTCTGCTTGATATATGTGTTCCCTTTATTTCTTCAAGGTTACTGTTTTAAAAATAATTTATTGCTTGTTGGTTCTTCACGGTAGGTTCAAGCATGCTGTCAATTATGCTGTGTGACTCCTAAACTGGATTTCACCTTCAAACTCTTGGGTGTTAGTTCCCTTCAGCATCAATACACTGAACTGAAATGAGAATGTGACTCATCATGTATTTCCAAGGAATTGGCAATTGGATCTTTTTTCTCTCCCACTCTTTTGATATTCAAATTAAAGTAACTAACTTTAAAGTAATTTCCTGATTATTTCTTCTCCTTGACCAATCTATTGTTGGTTTCAATCTGCCTCTTTTAAAATAACATAGCCCCCTTAAATGTATATTTCTCTTAAAAATAATAATTGTTATATTTATAATAATATGTAATAATTATATAATAATATATTTCTTAATAACAATCTTAATATTCAACCTGCCTCTTTTAACATAAAATAGCCCGTTAATGTAATCTAATCTAAGTATCAGATTTTTTTTGCTATATCACTAAAAACATGAAATAAGATATTTAACAAGCAGGACTTTCATACTTTATGCAATTTAACCACCATTGAGACTTTAATTAGGTCAGACTTGCAATCTGCAATTCTAAAATGATATCCAGTGAAAGAGAAAACCTGAAAACACAAAGCCAAGAACTTTCTCTGAAATCATTGTCAGTGTCTCCCTGTAAAATGTTACAGCTTTCAATGAACATCCAACATTTCCCACCTCTTAAAAATCCATAATTTATTACAAATAAGTATGTTAGAAAGGTTCTACTGTGTGTGTGTATATATAAAAATAAGAATTTGTTTTTTTTAAAAACATCTTTACTCCAAAAAAAGTTCAAGTAATTAAAAAAGTACAAAGAACATAAAATTCATTCACCCCAAAATAGCCATCATTACAGACTTTCAGTTCATATATACATAGGAGGATATGTAGGAATATCAGCAGGAATGGTAAACAGGTAGATTGGTAGATAGTGAAGAACAATTTCATAAAAATTTATGCTACCCTTTGCTATATTAACTATATATACTATATTAAATGTAACTATACTTGAATTTATCAAAGTACAGGAACTTTAAATGAAATTAATGGATTTCCAGAAATTGAGATAAATGTTTCTTTATCCCCAAAATATATTAAGTAATAAAATATCATTGATTAGTTTAAGGAAAAACTTATGAATTTGAAACCTGGAAACATTACTTGCTATAAAAGCTGAGGAAGTGAACATATTAATGTGTTCTCCTACTGTTCACCAATCCGATTACTTTAGTTATGTTATTATTTTCATTGTTTATTAATGTTGTTCTATTTTATTAAATAAGCATAATGCCCTTGGTTTTTAATTTTAGTTCTGAACTTAGTATTATTTCTTTAGTTTTTTAGTTGGAATCTACTTATACCTGAATTCTTTGTCCTGATTCACCTTTTGGTAGGCTAAATTTTACTGCAGTTTTTTTGTTTTTGTTTTGTTTTCACAGAGTGGAGGTGTTATTCAGCTTTTGTTTGTCTTTTGACTTAAAAGAACAGCAGTTTATTTGCTCATAATTCTGTGGGACGGCTAGGTATTTCTTATCATATGGTCTGGCTTGGCAGATCTCTGAGGCCGTATGGCAGCTTTGTAGAGGCTGGATAGTCTACAGCCTCGTTCATATGTCCAGGGCTTGCAGGCTGGTTGTTCTAAGGGGCCTCAGCTGGAACGGCACATCCCTGTTCCATGTAGTCCCTCATCCTCCAGTAGGCTAGCCAGGCATGCTCATAAAGGGTGGCATCAGTATTCAAAAGAGCAAAATGAGAGAGAAGGCCCCAATGCACAAACACTTTTCAAGGCTTTGCTTACATTGTGGTGATTCTTTTCTTTTTTTTTTTTTTTTATTTTCTTGTTTTTAATTTTCCTTTAATGACAGTTTATACTATTTTATTTAATTTTTTACAGGCTTGAGAATGTTTCTGCATTTATATTTACATTTAAAAGACAACTGGGGTGGATATAAAACCTTGTATTATACTTTCTTGTCCTCAGAATTTTTAGACATTGTTCTATAG
>NW_007727288.1:195580-198000 GCF_000696425.1 Galeopterus variegatus | reverse complement strand
TGTCACTGCATGTGATATCTTTTGTCTATGTAAAACCTTTGTTTCTCTCCTTTTTTCTCCTGATAAGTATAACTTCTTTCATCTGTTTTTTATGAATCTCTATTTTAATTCCTATAGGAATCTTTTAGGATTCTATAGGTATTTTTTAGGGTTTTTAATTTTTTTGTTTGTCTACCTGTATCATATCTATTATAATTTCTCTGAGCTAATGGATAATTTTTATCTTAATCTTCCTATGTTTCTTTGGGAAATTTCTCCTATGATTTTTTTTTCATATGGCTCTTGATTGTGTTATTTTCTCCTTATTTTTCTTTCTAATTATCACTCATATTTGATGGTGCAGATTGAGAGAAAAAACAGGAACAGTCTACAGTCTCTTCTTAGACTCTTTACTTCCTTCCTCTGTCATCAAATCTCTTATTTCCTTTTCCCAGGCTACACCTCTCCATCTGGAGTACATGGCTAAAAACATATCTTTTTACATCATAGACTTTCTATGCTATGGTTTTTACCTACTCTCTCTTCTTTCTCCTCCACTTCTCTTCATCTCTGGTATTCTCTGGCTCTGAAATGTGGATCTAAACAAGAAACTGACATTCCAATATAGATTCTTTTTCAGCTGTGTTTCCCAGAGGCTTCAAGGATTTAAACTTGTTCCTATGGACTTCCATTACCATATATTGCTTTATTCTGAGTCAGGGACCTTTTAATATTGTGACCTTTGCCTTGGGGGAGCTATTTATCAGAATCTAGCAAGTACTATGGCATTACAAGGAAAATAAACATACACACAGGCACACACATGTACACACATGCACACACAAGCACTAGGGCAGATTACACACATCATTTACAAATAGTGTTATTTAGAAAAGTTATTATTATAGTCATAACTACTAACATGTCTCATAATTTACATGTAGGCAAATATATCTCCTCCCCACATTAGTTAGGATAATTGTTGGATATAATAACAAAAAGCCCAACTATGTTTTAAAATAAAAACGTGTTTATTATTTATCTTACAGGAAAAAAAGGGAGATAGTAGCATGTAGTGTTGTATTGGTGACTCAGTGATGAGAAGTCTAATATCTCTCGNTTTTTTTTTTTTTTATTTTCTTGTTTTTAATTTTCCTTTAATGACAGTTTATACTATTTTATTTAATTTTTTACAGGCTTGAGAATGTTTCTGCATTTATATTTACATTTAAAAGACAACTGGGGTGGATATAAAACCTTGTATTATACTTTCTTGTCCTCAGAATTTTTAGACATTGTTCTATAGGATTTTGGCATTTAATGAATCCTTGGAAAATTATCCTCGTTTTTCTGTCTTCATGCTGGGATACACATACACACATAAATTTGTTTATTCTCTTTAAAGTTTATTAACATTACCATGATATAGAATGCCCTTAAAATCAGATTTAAGACTTTATTTCAGGAATTTGTTTCTCTTCCACCTTCTTTAAATTCAGGAGTACCGATTTTATGTATATTGAATCCCTCTCTTTTTTTTCTTTCCACATCTATTATCTTCCCATAATAAATTTTATATTGATATATATTTAAATTAAATTTTGTGGTTTTTTTCCAAGGCTTTTCTCCATATTCCTAACTTTGTGTTCAGCCAGTAATTCTGCTTGTTGTCACTGCATGTGATATCTTTTGTCTATGTAAAACCTTTGTTTCTCTCCTTTTTTCTCCTNGGAGATAGTAGCATGTAGTGTTGTATTGGTGACTCAGTGATGAGAAGTCTAATATCTCTCGAATTATTCTTGGCTTAGCACCTCATAGTCCCAAGAGGCTGGTGCCTCACAGGCATTAGCTCTGTGCTCAAGGCAAGAAAAGTAAGTGGAGCACTAGAAAACAACTTTCCTCTTTCAATAGAAAAAGAGGAGTGTTCCTATCACCTCACCCCCACCACTATAACCTCCAGCAAATTTTGCTCACATCTCAGTACACACTAGGAATGTTTCAGCAACATGGTATAGGCTTGCAAGAGAGAAGAGAATTAAGAAGAGCTATTGATTTGGCCCACTAACACTGTTTGCCACATCTCAAATGCTGAGAACTCCTCAATATAAAGGATTAGAGCTTATCCATCTTTGTATGCCCAGTACCTAGCAACATATGGCATATTTGTAGATGCTAAATAAATATGTATTGAATTATGCTCCTTTATGGCTAACACTATTTACTGATTCTAAATCTATAATTGAATTAATATTTTCTAAATGGATCTTAGACAACTAAACAGGGAGGTTACCACATAAATCTATAAATCTCATATTATTAAATTGAAACTAAGACTCTAGTCATCAAAGATATCCATCTAGCATTTCATGTGCCCAAAATTGTATTGGAAGAGTAAAATTTGTGCAATATAGAATAGGCTTGGAGTGACAAAGAGAATGTGA
>NW_007727288.1:192981-194776 GCF_000696425.1 Galeopterus variegatus | reverse complement strand
AAATATATGGAGTATTTATATGTGTCAGATACTTTTCTAAGCATTTTACATATATGAACTCATTTAATCCCCATAATAACCCTAAGAAGTAGGGTACTATCATCTCACACACATACAGAAGAGGAAGCAGAAGCAGAACTGGAAAAAGTAATTTGGCCAAGGAGCTGTAGAGTAGCAAGAGGCAAAGCTGGGATTCAGTGTCAGGTCATCTGGCTCCAGATCCTGGGCTCTCACTTGCCTCTGAAACCCACTATGGATCCCCAGGAAGAACCAAACCTGGTTTTGACAAACATATTATCTCCTCTATCATTTTAAGCCCTCTACTATCTAGACATTATTTTCTGCATTTGATATATGAAAAGAAAGAAACTTAAAGAAGTTATAGTAACTTGACAAAAATCACAAGACCAGTAACTGTGATTCAAACACAACTCTCTCTCTCTCTGAAATCTACATTCTTACACACCGTCCAGTGCACTGTACTGACTGACAAATGGAGAAAACCCTCCAGCGAGTGATATACTTCCTATGTCACAAAATATAAAGAATATCATAAGGTGACAGAATTTCAGATAAAACAGGGAACATCATCCAGCCGAAGCCACTTATTTTACAAGTGGGGAATTGAAACCCAGAGAGAGTAATACCACCACCTCACTGCCACATCTCCTCTATCCTCACCTACAGATCAGTCCTCTCTAAAATATCTTCTCTCCTTTTCCCTTTAAGTGGATTATCCATTTAAAATTCTTTGATATAGTATAAATTGCTATAGTTCACAATTGGGAGGAAATTGTAAATATTCACTTTATCATTTTAGGATGATGAAAACCTTCAGTATTCCACAGCCCTTATTTTCTCCAAATCTTTATTTCAAAAAGCATTATCTCTGTGTGTCATCTCAGAAGATATAAAATCTACTTGCTAGAAGGGTATGCAGCACAGCATGTGTCAAACTTGTCTCCAGGAAACCTAGGGAGACAAAAATCATGACAATTTAGACCCAGCATCCCTGAAGAACTCTGTCCATTGTGTATCTGTTTTTATTGATTGTCTTCTTACTTGGACAAATGTAACCACTTAGGTCTATGAGTTATTTCCACCTTCACAATGGTTTTGGATATACTCTTCTGTAAAATGGTCAATATTTTTGGTTGTCTGTGATATGCAAGTGTTTGTTAATAAAGTTATAAAAGAAAATATAACTAGAGCTTATTATAAATATTGTGCAGATGGGAAAAATGTTATAGCCCCAGGAACATAAAGCTAAAGTCTTGCCATTATCAATCTTATTCTTTCATAATGAAAATAATCAACAATTTTCCCTTTTATTTTCCAGGTTCTTATGTACTGCAATGGTCATTAAGTAATATTCTTTACATGACACTGTTACTGTGTATTATTATTTTAAAACAATCCTAAATGAGATAGGAAGGACATAATCCTTCATTTTTCTAGATGAGGAAATTAAAGCTCAGAGAGATTAGGTGAAAAGGCCAAAGTCCAAACGCTAATAGGTATAAGAACCTGTGTCAAATTCAGATCGGTCATCTGCAGCTAGGGTCCTAAATACTGCATTAAGTTGCCTCCCTTAGTTTAATAAATTTCTCTAACATTCAAAATTAAAGTTGTATATCTGTAATATTTGCTCTGTTTATTTCAATGATTTTTTTCAATGTCTTTTATACAGATATGTTTTCATTTATTAGAACTTGTTAAAACTGAAAAAAAATTTTTATAATGACTTTAAACAATCACTGTTATTTCCAATAAACAAAGCAGACCATTTAGATTA
>NW_007727288.1:172429-191983 GCF_000696425.1 Galeopterus variegatus | reverse complement strand
TATACAGATATGTTTTCATTTATTAGAACTTGTTAAAACTGAAAAAAAAATTTTATAATGACTTTAAACAATCACTGTTATTTCCAATAAACAAAGCAGACCATTTAGATTAACAGCATCCTCAGACATGAAGTGTCACTTCAAAGTCCATTCATCTGCTGTTCAAAAAGCCACATCGAAACACTTTATCTGGATTTCCTGAAGTTTATCCTGAACCGCACCATGACTTCAGGGAGCACAGCATGCGTACTCACTTCTACAGACGCAGTTACACTGGTTGATGGCCATCAGTAAAGATTATTTCCTTTTCTTTGTAAAAAAAGTATTAAAAGGATAGTTAACTTTGAAGAATAGTTCCTTTTGAGACCATCTACCTATGGTCATAGGTAGATAAAGTGGCTCAGTGTTATGGCTGCAAATGCAATACAAAAAACAAGTTTTTCCTTTAAAGAGGTTGAAAGTCAGTGATATGATATCCTGAAATCATTCTTTCCAAATGTGCACTGCTGATTTGCATAGATTCTAAAGTCATTACTTGTAAATGCAGAGAAGATACAGGCTCACTCTCACTAGAGTGCAGTGATCTCTCGCCTTCCTGGTGTGATATCTCTGAAAGGCAGCCCAGAGCCCAGGGGCCTGAGAACTGTTAAACTAGGGTTTTCCCAGGGATGTTGTTTTGTAACACTCCAGAGGCTCTGTCTCTAAAAGCAAGTGGTTAAGGATAGGGAAAAGGGGGGAGTGTAAAAAATACTTTTTTCCCTTGAAGCAAAGAATCAAGATGATCAGTCTGTATTTGCATTCAATGTAGAAGTCGATCACCATTGTGCACTACTCATTTCATTAGAAAAAGGATTTATTTTCCTAACATTCCATACCATGCATGCTTCAGGGCCTCACAGATATACTAGTAATTTTCTTAAATTTATAACCACACCAGGATTATGTATATCCCTTATAAAGTTGATGCAGGAGTGGTAATAGGGTGACACAAAAATTGTAATTTATGTCATGCTGTTTTTTATAAAAGAAACTTAGCTTCTATTTATGGCTTTAATAAACTACTGCATGCTTCCTAATTGTATAACCTTTGAGGTTATGGAATGAAAATTTTAAAAATACCTTGATCTAGGAACCCCAGATGGTGTCTGTTTGTAATATTTGCTTTCTTATAGAGAATATTTCTAGAAAAAATTCACTTTTAGATTAAAATATTAGGGAAAATTTACTGTCCTTATCATCTCTTTTTATTTTAAGCTATACTTACAAAATTTTTAATATATTTGCCAAAGATTTACTGTAATACCTAATGGAAAATATTTTCTAAACAGCGATGGTGGCAATGCTATAATTTTTTTAAATGACTTTTTTATTGAGATGATATATGTTGTTTATAAAATACTTCAAGAAACTCAGAAAAATTCACAGAAATTTTCATTTTAGGTAATCCAAAATCCATTTATCAAAAAGAAATAACCATCTCTAACATTGAGTAAGCATTATTGCAGACATAGCTAAGTGTCTATTAAAGGAAAAGGACAGATCAGAGAGATGTAAATATATACACATACATCTTAGGGATTTTAGGCAATTTCAAATAAAATTAATTTTAGGAAAAATGGAATCAAATTATGTGATATTTTAATATTTAAGTGTTACATTTTATTTTCCTTGAACTTGACTAAAGGAAATATTGAACTAAAAACTGGAGGAATTACTGAAATTCAGGTTAATGTTTCTCAAACACAAAGCAAGCCTTCTTTTGTATAGGGGCACTCCAAAGTTGAGGGAAAAAACTGAAAAACTTTAGGAGGTTGTATTCTTATTAAGTATTGGTGTATTTCAACATTAGGTAGTAATTATTAATGCCATACCATGGATATAAGGAAATTAGCTCACTGGTACTTTTTCCAATATTGCCTTCTCTCACCCCCAATCACTGACATTAATATGTTTACATTATCAAAGTGTATAACATTTATATTCTATTCTGTGATCACAATTTCTAAAGTAGTTTTTTTGATTCATAATTAGGTAGATTTGATGCCCACTATTTTATAAGCAGACTTTCTCCATTCTTAAGTTATTGATGTTGATTCATCGTGTGTGTGTGTGTGTGTGTGTGTGTGTGTGGTGTGGTGTGTGTGTGTGTTTAAAGAAGAGCTCCAGGGTTCTGTATTATATAGGTCTTTGTCTTCTCTAGGATATCTCTCCGTTGATATTCTATTTGATTGAAAATAAAACTTGAGTCACACTTCCTTTCCTTCAGAACTGTGTAGAAATTGCTCCTCTGGCTCCTGACATTATGTGAAAATTGGGAACCAACCTTAATTATCCTTTATATGTAGGTGGCTTTTTTTCCCTTAAATGTCCATATGATTGAGCCTTTATCCTTGGAGTTCAGGAAACAGTACTAAATTATTTCTTGTTATTCCTTGTTCTATATAAAATTTCCTAGAACATAGTATGAACTTCAATTTGAAGATTCAAAATTTTGTAACAATTTTCTTCTGTTTATTTCTGTATTATTTTATTGGTTCATTTTTTGTTTTCTTTTCTCAGAAACACCAACTATGTACATATTGCCTCTCTTATTACTGTATTCCATAGTTTTCTTCATTATAAAAATTTTATATTGCTCATCCACATTCATTTTGTAAGACTTTTTAAAACCTAGTATCTATGCTTCTAATTTTGTTTTTGGTCAACTTTATTCCATTTGTGTTGCTTCTAGTACGTATTTTATTTCTGTTATTTTTTCATTCCCATTTTTGTTTTTTCCCTGAACTCTGCTAGCCCTATTTTCATCCCCTTCTTTTGTTGTAGTATACTCCCTTCTCTGAACTATTCTATTTTTTTCTAAAAAAAAATTATTGATTTTTGATTACACATATTGATGGGATATACTCTTTTTTAGACATATTTCTTGTGATACATGTTTTTCAGTTTATTTGCTTATTTTCCTCTCCATATGTGAAAAAGAAAATGGCAGCTTTTATGTGTGAATTTATCCACTTGTCCCTTTTTGATCACTATTTATCTTTGAATGAGTCAGCAACCAACTAAGGAGTATAATGGGGAAGGGAAGAGAAACAGGATGGCTGGAAATTTGCTGGGACATTGGCAGCTGCTATTTCAGCTTACTGACTCAAATACCTCTTCCCAACTCTTTTTTTTTTTTTTTTTTTTTAACATCGAAAGTACTTCCACTCTCAGGTTTTTTCACTTAAGGAGTCTGCATGGATCACAGGAAGCTCCGTAGCAGCATACCATCTATTTCCTCCGTCTTCTCTGACAGGCTGCCTGGGCTTAGGGAGCACATGGTACAGCCTACTTGACAGAGTGTCCCTCTAAGGCTTTTCTCCCCTACCATTCTAGAGTGTCAGGTGGAATTTCTACAAAGATATTCTCTATTTTTCTTGTGCTCTTCCCAGAAACCAAGCTGTCTTTAATCATGTACTCCCAAATACGTCTTCAGAAAAAGACAGGTACTGCTGAGGTCTAAGCCAACAAATGTCACCTCTCAGTGGGCTTCATTATCTAGGCAGAAATTTCACATATTTAGCATACAGACTTCATAATTTGTGTCACGGAGGTTGTGTAAGTTTGCTCGCTTCCTTGGAGACAGCATTTTTTCCCCTCTCTTTACCTTCTTTGATGTTTTCAGTGGACCTAAAGGGAACGAGGAGAAGAAAAATGCCTCTACAACGTCTAAAACTGGAAGTATGTGAATATTTTATATTCTATATATCATTTTACCATCAAAATGTCTTGTTAAATATAGGAGATTTCTAGTCAGTTCACATAAAACATATCTAGTGAATATCTTCTATATATGAGAACCTAGATACTTGGCTAGGTGCTGATGTCAGTACAAAAATTAATGAGCCAAGATCTCAAATGTCATGCAGTTCACAGATTTATAGCTAATCACTGTACAATGTAACAAGTGTATAATAACTGAATGAACAGTGTAGTATGAAAACATGCAATTTAATACTTTGCAATTTCCAAAGTGTTTTCAGGTCGATTTAATTCATATTCATTGAAGGCTATGTTACATCTAACAACATTACTTAAATTGCCGACTTCAAATAAAGAAAGTAGGCTGAAAACGGTTAGTTTATTTGCCAAGAACATAGACACATAAAAATAGGCTTTTTTATTAGAGCCCAGGATTCTTTTCCACCACATCATGCTGTGATAGGAGGAAGAACTGAGTTGATTGCAGGGGCAAAAAGAAATCCACTCTGTGAGCCATGCTTAGTCCTTTATGCACCACATGAGGATCCACAATCTATCTTCTGTGTGCCCCACGCCCCACTGGGATCGATGGTTTGTTCTCTGTGCAATACACTGTGATTCACCCTCCTGGAGTAACAGAGACTCATATGGCTCTACCCAGGATACTAAACACAGCTTTAATGTGTGAATGTGAAGGTATTCAAAAATATTTCTTACAGGACGGTTTGTAGGCTTATCAAAAAAGTTGTCTAGAACTGATATCACAAAACTTATCTATGTTTGTGTGTGTGTATATATAGTAAACATATGTATTTTAACTTAAAGTATGTATTTATTCATTTTCCAATGATTTTATGTAGGGCTAAGGCTTTTTAATTTAATAATGGTCTGCTCTTTGGAAATACTTTTTTTTTTTACAGTTTCAACTTTTATTCATTTTTAAATATAATGAAAGCATAAAGGCACAGGAGACCTACTGCAGCAAAGGCTATGTTTTTAAAATGTACCCTCTACTTTTGTAGTTTTCTCCCATTCCTGATTTGATTCCTGATTTCTGATTTTTTTCACCCAGTCGTTTTTTCTTAGGCAACTCCCCTTAAGTCTTATCAATGTATTCAATTTGTGCTACAAATATAGTCATCCTTTCTTATCTGTGCAGGACTGGTTCCAGGATCCCCTGTGTGCACCAAAATCCCGTAGATACTCAAGTCCCGCAGCTGGCCCTGCACAACTCTCACTCCTATATGAAAAGTTGGCCCTCTGAATACTGTATTTTCAATCTACAGTTGGTGAAAAAAAAAACCCATGTGTAAGTGAACCTGCACAGTCCAAACCTGTGTTGTTCAAGGGTCAACTATATACAAAATCATATTTGTTTTGCATTCCTACTTTAGTACTTGATATTTACTTAAATTATAAAACAAAAACTAGTACAACTGTTATAAACATGTTTGGGAACAAATATGAGTACAACTGACCCTTGAATAAGTTTTCAACTCAACTGCTAAGAGCAGGAATAGACAGACCTACTCACATTGTTGCATAGTGATTAAGAACATGGGCTACAGATCCACACTGCCTGGGTGTGAATCCTTATCCACCACCTACTAGTTGTTTTAACCATGGATAAGTCACTTAACCTCTCTGTGCCTGTTTCTTCTTATGCAAAATGGGTATGATAATAGTATCTATTTTGAGGTCTTGTTTTGAAGATTGAAGTTAATTTATGTGGAGCACTTAGAACAGTCAGTGGAAGGTGTTAAGTGCTATGCATAAATATTAGATATTACCAGCCAGGTATTCATGTACATTGGATGTCAGTCAATGTGTTTTGCAGAAGGAATGGAAAACATTGGCTAATCCAGCAAATGGGTTAAACGGAGGCTGTTTAGAAGAGCTTTTCTTTTTATTATTTGTTAACTAGCAATACTTGCTTGATCATAAGTATTCTGAGAACAGGAATTAGATCTGTTCCATTCACTATTGCATACCTAATAAACACAGTGCCTGCACTCACTAAATATTGTCTAAGTAAATGAATACATCAAGTTCAAATCTGGTAGGATGATGAAGTCTCTACAATATGATATAAACATTACCTTATAAATATGGGTTACTTTACATTTAAAAAAATATTCTTGTATGTTTTCTAATTTTACCCTTACATGAACCTTATAGCATATTTAATTCTCCCAATTTTATAAATAAGTAATATGGAATACAAAGAGGTTAAGTAATTTGTTGTAGATCATACAGTGAGTCATTGATAGAATTGGGGCTCAAAGTGAGGACTCCTCTCCAGGCCTCTCCTATGTAATGTCATTCTTTCAATTCCAAATAGTCCTAAAATAATCTCACCTAATCCTTTGTCTCCATGAATGCCACCTCCCCTGTTTGTCTTATTTGCCTTTTTGTGCTCCTTATTCACTTTAAATTCAAATTCTAAGCTTCTGTTTATGAAAGAATCAGTTACTCTTTCATTTATGCCTAATTTTCTCCATTGCTTTAACTCTATCGTAAAAACAGTCAAGCATGAGATTAAATGTGGTTTATGAAATAAGAAGGTGATTTGTTTAATTTGCTTTAAATACCTCACCTTTGATGCATTTAACAACATAATTATGTTAAAACCAGTGCTACTGCTTTACTTCACTGTGTGAAGAAGCACAGTACTGTAGATTCTATCAAAGTCACCTTCTCTTGCAACTCAGTCCCAAATCACCTGACAATAAAAATATGCTGTCAAAAGCACTGAATAGACAGATGTATAGTATTTATATAATAGTAGCTTAATAAAATTAAATGGCTGGGCTACTTCTATCTAAGCCAATTTTTAAAATATCCTAGCAAACTGAAGCAAATAAATGAAGTGGCAGGGAGAGCTAGTGGAAGGTGGGGGAGGAGGGATTGACAAGAGTTCAAGTATGCAGCCTCACGTTTAAATGTATTATTAAGAGCACAAGACAAGAGCTTCCTTACATTTGTAACCATTGCTAATAATGTATCCTTCCTATGCTCTTATAATCTTCTCTCCGGAAGGACTGGCAACAGGTATATTCGGATGGACTGGCAACAGGTATATCGTAACTTATCCCAATTGCAAGGTTATATGGGGCTCATCTCTGTTTGCAGGGCCCAAGAATGTTTCCAATCTCTGAGTTTCAAAACAACCCTAAGTTAATGGAATTCAAATAATTCAACAAATATTTACTAAATTTCTTTATGTTTTATCCATTGTATTGGACACTGCGGAGAATCAAAGATTGCTTAAGGACATCCTCTTACTTCAATTAACTTAAAATCAAATGAAAAATTCAAATTTGAACATCAAAATTTATTTTACAGGAAGAATGGGCAAGCAGTAGAACTGGGGTTTAAACAAAGCAAATGGGAACACAGAAAAAAAGAGATTAATTCTAATGGAATGATCATGTAAGTTTAAGGGATGAGGTAGTATTTGATGGTTTCCTAATTAGTAAGATTTGAACAGAGGGGCTTCAGATGAAGAGATGAGAGTGACGGATGACATGGAAAAGGAAAATACATGGCCTGAGGAATAAAAATATGTCAATGTGGCTGACACTTAGAATAACTGGAGGATAATGTGACAAGAAGCTAAAAGGCTAGTTAAACCTTGATTATGGAAAGTCTGGAATACCAACTGAAAGAGTCTAGCCTTACTTGATAGGTATTAAAACTTTTCCTTGTTTCGTTTGTGCACTGGTATGATTACGTGGGTTTTGTGACTATAACTCTGGTAGTGGCAGATAAAATGTGGTGAAAGAGGAAGGCCAGTTAGGTTATTGAAATAATTTAGGCATCATATTGTGTCCTTGCAAGTAACTTTACTGTTTTCTGTCCTTACATTTTCTTTCTCTTACTGTGACCTTCCTCTGGTAAGGACCTTTGCAAGAACAACATTGAGNTCTAACATTGAGTAAGCATTATTGCAGACATAGCTAAGTGTCTATTAAAGGAAAAGGACAGATCAGAGAGATGTAAATATATACACATACATCTTAGGGATTTTAGGCAATTTCAAATAAAATTAATTTTAGGAAAAATGGAATCAAATTATGTGATATTTTAATATTTAAGTGTTACATTTTATTTTCCTTGAACTTGACTAAAGGAAATATTGAACTAAAAACTGGAGGAATTACTGAAATTCAGGTTAATGTTTCTCAAACACAAAGCAAGCCTTCTTTTGTATAGGGGCACTCCAAAGTTGAGGGAAAAAACTGAAAAACTTTAGGAGGTTGTATTCTTATTAAGTATTGGTGTATTTCAACATTAGGTAGTAATTATTAATGCCATACCATGGATATAAGGAAATTAGCTCACTGGTACTTTTTCCAATATTGCCTTCTCTCACCCCCAATCACTGACATTAATATGTTTACATTATCAAAGTGTATAACATTTATATTCTATTCTGTGATCACAATTTCTAAAGTAGTTTTTTTGATTCATAATTAGGTAGATTTGATGCCCACTATTTTATAAGCAGACTTTCTCCATTCTTAAGTTATTGATGTTGATTCATCGTGTGTGTGTGTGTGTGTGTGTGTGTGTGTGTGGTGTGTGTGTGTGTGTGTGTGTGTGTGTGTGGTGTGTGTGTGTGTTTAAAGAAGAGCTCCAGGGTTCTGTATTATATAGGTCTTTGTCTTCTCTAGGATATCTCTCCGTTGATATTCTATTTGATTGAAAATAAAACTTGAGTCACACTTCCTTTCCTTCAGAACTGTGTAGAAATTGCTCCTCTGGCTCCTGACATTATGTGAAAATTGGGAACCAACCTTAATTATCCTTTATATGTAGGTGGCTTTTTTTCCCTTAAATGTCCATATGATTGAGCCTTTATCCTTGGAGTTCAGGAAACAGTACTAAATTATTTCTTGTTATTCCTTGTTCTATATAAAATTTCCTAGAACATAGTATGAACTTCAATTTGAAGATTCAAAATTTTGTAACAATTTTCTTCTGTTTATTTCTGTATTATTTTATTGGTTCATTTTTTGTTTTCTTTTCTCAGAAACACCAACTATGTACATATTGCCTCTCTTATTACTGTATTCCATAGTTTTCTTCATTATAAAAATTTTATATTGCTCATCCACATTCATTTTGTAAGACTTTTTAAAACCTAGTATCTATGCTTCTAATTTTGTTTTTGGTCAACTTTATTCCATTTGTGTTGCTTCTAGTACGTATTTTATTTCTGTTATTTTTTCATTCCCATTTTTGTTTTTTCCCTGAACTCTGCTAGCCCTATTTTCATCCCCTTCTTTTGTTGTAGTATACTCCCTTCTCTGAACTATTCTATTTTTTTCTAAAAAAAAATTATTGATTTTTGATTACACATATTGATGGGATATACTCTTTTTTAGACATATTTCTTGTGATACATGTTTTTCAGTTTATTTGCTTATTTTCCTCTCCATATGTGAAAAAGAAAATGGCAGCTTTTATGTGTGAATTTATCCACTTGTCCCTTTTTGATCACTATTTATCTTTGAATGAGTCAGCAACCAACTAAGGAGTATAATGGGGAAGGGAAGAGAAACAGGATGGCTGGAAATTTGCTGGGACATTGGCAGCTGCTATTTCAGCTTACTGACTCAAATACCTCTTCCCAACTCTTTTTTTTTTTTTTTTTTTTAACATCGAAAGTACTTCCACTCTCAGGTTTTTTCACTTAAGGAGTCTGCATGGATCACAGGAAGCTCCGTAGCAGCATACCATCTATTTCCTCCGTCTTCTCTGACAGGCTGCCTGGGCTTAGGGAGCACATGGTACAGCCTACTTGACAGAGTGTCCCTCTAAGGCTTTTCTCCCCTACCATTCTAGAGTGTCAGGTGGAATTTCTACAAAGATATTCTCTATTTTTCTTGTGCTCTTCCCAGAAACCAAGCTGTCTTTAATCATGTACTCCCAAATACGTCTTCAGAAAAAGACAGGTACTGCTGAGGTCTAAGCCAACAAATGTCACCTCTCAGTGGGCTTCATTATCTAGGCAGAAATTTCACATATTTAGCATACAGACTTCATAATTTGTGTCACGGAGGTTGTGTAAGTTTGCTCGCTTCCTTGGAGACAGCATTTTTTCCCCTCTCTTTACCTTCTTTGATGTTTTCAGTGGACCTAAAGGGAACGAGGAGAAGAAAAATGCCTCTACAACGTCTAAAACTGGAAGTATGTGAATATTTTATATTCTATATATCATTTTACCATCAAAATGTCTTGTTAAATATAGGAGATTTCTAGTCAGTTCACATAAAACATATCTAGTGAATATCTTCTATATATGAGAACCTAGATACTTGGCTAGGTGCTGATGTCAGTACAAAAATTAATGAGCCAAGATCTCAAATGTCATGCAGTTCACAGATTTATAGCTAATCACTGTACAATGTAACAAGTGTATAATAACTGAATGAACAGTGTAGTATGAAAACATGCAATTTAATACTTTGCAATTTCCAAAGTGTTTTCAGGTCGATTTAATTCATATTCATTGAAGGCTATGTTACATCTAACAACATTACTTAAATTGCCGACTTCAAATAAAGAAAGTAGGCTGAAAACGGTTAGTTTATTTGCCAAGAACATAGACACATAAAAATAGGCTTTTTTATTAGAGCCCAGGATTCTTTTCCACCACATCATGCTGTGATAGGAGGAAGAACTGAGTTGATTGCAGGGGCAAAAAGAAATCCACTCTGTGAGCCATGCTTAGTCCTTTATGCACCACATGAGGATCCACAATCTATCTTCTGTGTGCCCCACGCCCCACTGGGATCGATGGTTTGTTCTCTGTGCAATACACTGTGATTCACCCTCCTGGAGTAACAGAGACTCATATGGCTCTACCCAGGATACTAAACACAGCTTTAATGTGTGAATGTGAAGGTATTCAAAAATATTTCTTACAGGACGGTTTGTAGGCTTATCAAAAAAGTTGTCTAGAACTGATATCACAAAACTTATCTATGTTTGTGTGTGTGTATATATAGTAAACATATGTATTTTAACTTAAAGTATGTATTTATTCATTTTCCAATGATTTTATGTAGGGCTAAGGCTTTTTAATTTAATAATGGTCTGCTCTTTGGAAATACTTTTTTTTTTTACAGTTTCAACTTTTATTCATTTTTAAATATAATGAAAGCATAAAGGCACAGGAGACCTACTGCAGCAAAGGCTATGTTTTTAAAATGTACCCTCTACTTTTGTAGTTTTCTCCCATTCCTGATTTGATTCCTGATTTCTGATTTTTTTCACCCAGTCGTTTTTTCTTAGGCAACTCCCCTTAAGTCTTATCAATGTATTCAATTTGTGCTACAAATATAGTCATCCTTTCTTATCTGTGCAGGACTGGTTCCAGGATCCCCTGTGTGCACCAAAATCCCGTAGATACTCAAGTCCCGCAGCTGGCCCTGCACAACTCTCACTCCTATATGAAAAGTTGGCCCTCTGAATACTGTATTTTCAATCTACAGTTGGTGAAAAAAAAAACCCATGTGTAAGTGAACCTGCACAGTCCAAACCTGTGTTGTTCAAGGGTCAACTATATACAAAATCATATTTGTTTTGCATTCCTACTTTAGTACTTGATATTTACTTAAATTATAAAACAAAAACTAGTACAACTGTTATAAACATGTTTGGGAACAAATATGAGTACAACTGACCCTTGAATAAGTTTTCAACTCAACTGCTAAGAGCAGGAATAGACAGACCTACTCACATTGTTGCATAGTGATTAAGAACATGGGCTACAGATCCACACTGCCTGGGTGTGAATCCTTATCCACCACCTACTAGTTGTTTTAACCATGGATAAGTCACTTAACCTCTCTGTGCCTGTTTCTTCTTATGCAAAATGGGTATGATAATAGTATCTATTTTGAGGTCTTGTTTTGAAGATTGAAGTTAATTTATGTGGAGCACTTAGAACAGTCAGTGGAAGGTGTTAAGTGCTATGCATAAATATTAGATATTACCAGCCAGGTATTCATGTACATTGGATGTCAGTCAATGTGTTTTGCAGAAGGGTATTTGATGGTTTCCTAATTAGTAAGATTTGAACAGAGGGGCTTCAGATGAAGAGATGAGAGTGACGGATGACATGGAAAAGGAAAATACATGGCCTGAGGAATAAAAATATGTCAATGTGGCTGACACTTAGAATAACTGGAGGATAATGTGACAAGAAGCTAAAAGGCTAGTTAAACCTTGATTATGGAAAGTCTGGAATACCAACTGAAAGAGTCTAGCCTTACTTGATAGGTATTAAAACTTTTCCTTGTTTCGTTTGTGCACTGGTATGATTACGTGGGTTTTGTGACTATAACTCTGGTAGTGGCAGATAAAGTGTGGTGGAAGAGGAAGGCCAGTTAGGTTATTGAAATAATTTAGGCATCATATTGTGTCCTTGCAAGTAACTTTACTGTTTTCTGTCCTCACATTTTCTTTCTCTTACTGTGACCTTCCTCTGGTAAGGACCTTTGCAAGAACAACATTGAGGTGGGTTTTGTGACTATAACTCTGGTAGTGGCAGATAAAATGTGGTGAAAGAGGAAGGCCAGTTAGGTTATTGAAATAATTTAGGCATCATATTGTGTCCTTGCAAGTAACTTTACTGTTTTCTGTCCTTACATTTTCTTTCTCTTACTGTGACCTTCCTCTGGTAAGGACCTTTGCAAGAACAACATTGAGCCCACCTAGATAATACAGTATAATTTCCCTATCTCAAGATCTTAATCATTCTGCAAAGTCTCTTTTGCCATATAAGTAACATAGTTGCAGGTTCTGGTGATTAGGATGTGTATATCTTTTGGGTGGGGCAGGGGGGATATTTCTTCAGTCTTCCCTAGGAACACATTAATATATCCTTCAAAGTCATTAGTGTCTGAGTTATTGCTATAGAATAATTTTCCTAACTTTGAAAGATACATAACAAAATAAGCCAGATATCCAAATGAATTGTAAACAGCAAAGAATCTACATTGAAAAAATAGAGAATTGATTCATTGATCTTACCATTGCTCAGATATTGGTAAATTATTTATTTGGAAGGACCTTCAGAGCCTACTGCACATTCTTTTGAATGTTATCAATGTTGCTTTAAACATTTGCACTTACTCAAAAATTTTTCAAAACCAATACTAATAAATAAAAAGAGGGTTTTTTTTAACACAAGTATGAAATCACAAGAAATATTTTTCAATATCCCTGGTCAATTGGCACTGAAGATAGTTACCAAAGAGGAGTTTTAACAATGTTCTATAAGTGTCCAGAAGTTCATCCTGACAAATTTTTAGAGAACAAGATTCATTTTGCTAACTAATTTCTGGTATATTTGTGTTTTAAGATTATTTGATAAGCTTATAAGCATATTATGTAAGCATGCACTAAAAAATATCTCCTCTCCCCCAACCTATAAAAATAAAATAAGTTTTATAAAGCTACATATTAAACCTCCCCATACCTAATTTTATATATATATACACACACATACTTGTTCTCTAGCAAATGCAATGCTTAGGAAAATAACACTATAGAGTACTAATCTTGCAAAAATTCCATACTTCCTATATAATAAATAGTATATGCAAGTTTTATTAGAAAAGTTAGAACATATTTTTTTATTTTGATATTTGTAATGTTACTAAGAATAGTTCAGTGTCTCATTTTTTTCTTTAATCCCTGTGGGAAGAATACCTTTTTAATTATATGGCAAGTTGAAATACTCTCTAAAGTACTATATCTATATAATACCAGTAACAACAAGGTTTTGTTCTTCATTGCATTTTGAAAATCCGGACAAGTAATGATTCCTGTTAACAGATGTTTTTAATTTTTACTCAAAAATACCAAAAACCATCTGGCAACCCAGATTCAAGAAGTTTTACGAATATAAATAAATTAATATTTTTGGAACATTTTATAAATATACATGTTATTGATAGAAGTATTGAATTTTATTAAATATTATTTAAAATGAAGCACAAAATGTTTACAACAAAACACAGTGTAAGAAAGAAAACAGATTATATGGTTAATATGGAAAATAAATAAAATCACCCTAAAGCTAACTGAGAGAGAAGACATTCAAAAGGAAGTTGCCATCATATAGCTACTTAAATATCAGTAAAAATTACCTCTCAAGAAAAAGCAGTCCTCTGAATATTCGTGTTTAAGGAAAAGGAGCTGAGAACTTGGGAGGAAACTACTCTCTCCATAAAAAGTTACACTTTGAGCAACCGGTGAAGAAACAGTATATTAATGCCCGTCATTTACTTTGATTTAAAACTTCCAGTAGGGTTTTTCACTATTCAAAGAGTTGAGTGACATAAGGAGAGATCTATGAAAAATATAACAAACTTTTCTCATGTTTTTACTAAAAGACTTTAGAAACTTAACATCTATAAAGATTATTTTCCTCACATGAGCAGGGCTTATCCTTTTGTTATTGTTCCATACTGGATAGAATTAATTCTTGGTTCTCAGAAACTAAATAATGATAAAACATCTCCTCTTTCCAAAATCATGAATAATTTCAAAGGACTCAGCTGAACTGAAAGCTCCCTAAGAGCACAGATTTTTCCCTTCCCCTTCTTTTACATCCCTATAGCACCTCCAAAATTCTGCTGATGGAGCAAGTGCTTAATAGGAGAGGAAAAAGAAAGAGGGGAGAGAAAGGAAGAGAGAAGGAAGAAAAGGAAGAAAGCAAAAGGAGGAGAGATGAGGAAAGGAAATACAGGAGGGAAAGGAGGAAAAAGCTGAATAAGTCAACTAGATCTTTATTTTTCCCTTGCGGGAGTTTCTGAAAGTTTTACATCTGACATTCAACTGACATTCATCTGAGATTGGTATTCCTGGGTTATTTTAATGAGTCACTTAGAAAATATCAAATACAGATATTTCTGTCAATGACAGTGACTTGTCTTTTTCTCTCTTAGGACATTTCATATAATTGTTCATAGGTACTTCACTCTGAGTTTGCCTAGGAAATATAATATGTCCATTAGAGTATACACAGAGTACATTTTTTTTCCTTCTAAAACTTTAAAATTCACACTGAAAGATATTTGCTTTATGCTTCTGAATGATAAGCTCTTAAACTAATGTCATAATGATGATGATAGCACCTTAAATTTGTATAGTATTTTGTGATTTTTAAAGCCTACAGCTATGTTTTCTCCCTTGACCCTCAACAACCCTGTGAAGCAGGCAAAGCAGTTGGTATTAACTGTATTTCACAGATGAAATAGAGGAACCAAAGTTCAGAGAGAACGATCCAAGGTCACATTGCTAGATCCTGGCATCGGCAGGATTCATTCTCTTCTGACCCTGAGACACTTTACTTTTCCCTAATGGTGGATGTTTGCTGCACAGCACTGGACATCTTTACGTAGAGCCCAGTCTTTTCTTTTCACTGGAATTTCCTATCCACTCTTATTTCTTCTGTTTTTGTTTTGTTGTATTGCGTTTTGTCGTTTTGATACTTAAATGTAATGGCACAGGCAGATAAATTGAATTTGGTCTCCACGAGAACAATTTTATTGACTCAAAAACTAGTAAATAAATATGGAGACTAAATATCATCCACAGTTTGTATGACCTTCAGTATTGAACACTTCTCAACTTGGCTAAAATTTAGGATTTGCCAGTCTTTATTAAAATAATAATAATAATAATCTAGGAAGTAACACTTGAGAATGGACAGCATCTGGGGAACTAGAAAGTAAAGACTCCAGCAAGAATCTATTGAAATTGTGCAGACGCTTTGAGGACAGAAAGTAGTTATTTAAAACAGCATGAGATATGAGACAGAGTTTGCCAGCCTAAGGAGCATGTCAGAGATAACGTACGCAAGAAGCTATTTCTAATTCTTTTAAATGTTTTTGGAGTTTATTTCCCTTAATATTTACCAAACTATTAGGAAACTCAAAATCTAAAACAATTTGGGCTTTCTAAGAAAAGTGGAAGCAAGCTAGTGAAGTAACTTTAATATTTTTAAAGGTTTTTCTCCCAAGCATTCTACCACAAGAAATTATATTAGGAAGAAGGGAAATCCTTGGGTAGACTTTTAGGAATTTAGTATAAAAATATCAAAATTAATGAGTTATTTTAACATTTTGGTGCAAGCATAAGGCAAAAATGCTTCAACTTCTCATTCTAGCACACACTTAGAAATTAGACAGACTACTTCAAAAATCACAGCAATCATATAGCAACTCAGCCGCCCAGAACTCCCTATTAAGTGTTCTCTCTGTGGGTTCCACTTATAACATCAGACTAGCCCAGGAGTACATGTGTATGTAGGAGCACATAATGGTGAGTTCAAAAAGTGTGCTTTGCCTACCACTGCTCCTTCCTAGCATTCCCCCAGCGTTCAGCTCAATCACCTTTTATTAGCTGACTTCTGTCCATCCATTACTCCATAAGGTAAATATTAGCAGCTATTTGAAAACGTTCACCTATGCCCTAAATATTCTTAAATAAAATATAAATTTTCAGTTGAAATAAGAGGTTTCAACTAAACAATTAAAGCAAATCCATTTGGAGGTTGTTACATTTACAAACAAAGAGGGTCATGAATATTTTGGAGCTGGTTCAGAACAAGTTGACTAAAATGTGGGAAAGACCTATAAAGAGAGGTTAAAGTGGTCAGTATTTGGTTCTGGTTGAGGGGCAGTTTAATCACCGTCTTAGGAAAAGGGTGATGACCAACAGGTCTTTATTTACTCTGAATAAAGCACATGTACACACACACAAATGTCATTTAAACTATAGCACTAAAGATTTTTGAATGTCATAAATGAGTTTTGACATTGGATTATTTAACACTTCCATAGGTTACTAAACGGAAGTTAGGGATAGCTTTTTCTGGTTGTCATTAAAAGTATTTTTTAAAAAGACAAGTGCGGCTCTATTTAATGTGGATAAAGCACTATTCTTACAAATTAACTTTTAATTCTCTGATTCTATATCCAAAAAAAACTATGAAGGGCCTTCAAAAAGATCATAGAATATTAGTATTACTTTTTAATTCTATTTTTCCAGGAACTATCTGAAGTACCCTTGTATTCCTGAGATGTTCAACAGGGTAGCCATAATATTTCTGTTGCTATTTAACTTTAAATTAATTGAAATTAAAACTTTAGTTCCTCAATTATGCTAGAAACCATGCTAAATAGCCACATATGTCTAGTGGGTACTGTATTGGACAATGCAGGTATAGAACATTCCCGTCATTGCTGATAGTCCTGTTGAACAACACTTACTGACACCTACATATTCCAAATGCTTCATAAATGCATTGTTAAGATATTTATGCCCTATATTTCAAACATTCCAATTGAAAAAACATTTTTAAACATAAAAATAATCTTGTAGGGCCGGCCCCGTGGCTGACTCAGGAGAGTGTGGCGCTGGGAGCGCAGCGGCACTCCCGCCGTGGGTTCAGATCCTATATAGAGATGGCCAGTGTGCTCACTGGCTGAGCGCGGTGTGGGCGACACCAGGCCAAGGGTTGCGATCCCCTTACCCATCACATTAAAAAAAAAAATCTTGTTATATTTCCATTAGAATGTTTGAAATATAGGGCATAAATGTCTTAAAAATGCATTTATGAAATCTGTTTCCAATGTTTAACTAAATTAGTAACAACAAATATCCTTGTCCTAAAGCACCAATTGGATGATTTGCAAGGGAAATAAGACATTCATGCATTGCATTTTTATACTCAGCAGCTTCACTTTAACTTTAAAACATTCTGCTATTCAGAATTGTGCTCTCTTAAACAATGTTTAAGGTTAAGAAACATTTGAAGCAGAGTTTTAAAGTAAGCATACATATGCTATCATTTACTTTATACACTTTTAAAGCACTTTTAAAACTTGTCTCAATTACAGAACTTATGAAATATTTAAATAGCCCAATAGTTAAAAATTTAGGCTCTTTTGAGAATTCAGGAATTAGTCTTGAGCTACACACACACACACACACACACACACACAAATAAATATACATATATAAATTAATTCTGAGGTGCCAAAAACTAAAAAGACTAACTGAATAATTTTATATATTTTGTAAAGAAATTGAATAGATAAATATATTTATTTATCTCCATTTTTATTACTCCATAAAGACTGAAGCTGAAGCCAAAGAAGGAGATAATTTAATTCAGGATATCAAGAAAATAGTGATTTAGTTGTATCAAACTTGGCCTCTGAACAGATTTTACACCATTCCATTCAGCTTCTGTTTTCTCATCTTCATAAAGAGTTTAAATTAGATGACTTCTAAAGTGACCTTTATTATGAAATTCTATTATTCCAGATATAAATAAAACCTATATAAACTGGTAGATATCAATACATTATTTGTCCGAGTTCTTTCCTAGCAAAATAGCTCGATATCCAAATAAGGTAGAAATTCACAGATTATAAATTTTTCAATAACAGAGAGAAAATAAAAGCAAGAAGTCAGGTGGTTCACAAAAGATCATAGAAAAAAATCAGCATCAGATCTAAGAATATAATTTTTCATCTTCACTCCTGACTACATTATCCCTTTCTATAATACATTGCCCTTATTGAAAATGTATCAAATTCACTTCAAAACATATTCACTGATAATTTAATAAGATCATATTGCTAAGTATAGCCACTAAAAGATTGCCAGGGATTACTTAGGACCTTTTAGAGGACGTAATGTACTAGCACTTTTAGAGAAGCTAAGTTATTGAAACTTAAGTGTTGGAGGTTTGAAATATACCCATTAACCTAGTAACTAAACTGTCAGAAATAGCAAATTAAAATATGAACTTTGAGATGGATAGGATCTTAGTTTCTGCTCAAAGATAATGTAATTCTTGTATTAAAGATCCAAGAAATGAGTATGACTCATTCTGTTCTTAGAATTCTACTACAATGTCACAAGATCATAAAATCATGAAGTGGGAAGGAGAGATCAGAGGTCACTTTGAGCAGTCCTCTTCCATCAGGCCACAAAACCAGATAGATGTTTGTTTATACTTATGCTCATGTAATAATGGCATTTTAATTCCAGTGTTTATTAATAGTAACAAGTACTTTTTAATCATGAAGGCTATGATTCAAAGTTGTAATAAAATCCTGTGATTTATATAAATTGGTTCATAGTAACACATAACTTGTCTAATTTCTTTTCTAGTAAAATTAGGTAGGTCATGTACTTTCTGTATATTAGCTTATGAAATCCTCATCATTTACCTATGAAGTTTGTCTCAGGTTTATATTTGAGGAAATTGAGGCCTAGAAAAATACATAATTTTCCCGCAGATGCAGAACTAGCAAGACTCCAGTCCCGTTCCTCTGACTCCACACCTGGCATTACTACCCACTGTGTTACATTGCTTTTTCTTTGTTTCATAAACAACAGTATGACCTATGCAGAGGTAACTGAAATATGGAAAATAGTCTTAAAAATTGAGTAAGGAAAATTTTTCTATGTTCCTCAATAGCTCATTTCAGCATCTAATAAAATCTAATAAAACTGATGGATTCATTTCTGAAATATTACTTCATTTTACAAAATTTAAAAGGAAAAGAATACATGTGTGATGTGTGGAGGTTCTGCTATAGTTAATGAAAGCATATCATGATGAGGGAAAAATAGTGTCTACAGATTTCTCTTTTTACATGTGACTCACATACTGCCAGGTATTACATGTGGCTCACGTACTGCCAACTCAATGCTATTGATGTTTTATCTATAGTTATAATTTTACACACTAAAATCCAAAGTAGATAGCAG
>NW_007727288.1:166646-172029 GCF_000696425.1 Galeopterus variegatus | reverse complement strand
ATGCTATTGATGTTTTATCTATAGTTATAATTTTACACACTAAAATCCAAAGTAGATAGCAGAACATTATTTAAATTACATCTCCATCAAGTTTAAGGCTTTTTGCTTCATTATATCATATCCTATGTAAATGAAGCCAGAGAATAAAATGTCTTAGACATGTAAAACCAACGAAAGTGATCTGTTTGATTTTAGATGTGTTCTCAGTTTAATTAGCTCCCCTATCAGACTATGCTGAATCCTGGACACTGAGTTACTAACATATAAGCTTTTCAGCTGCATATTAGAATGACCAAACGTTTGGTACTCCAGAATGACATTTTGTATTTAATTTTTAGCACACTATGGAATTTTAAGAGATTCAGAGTAGCTGGCTTTTAAAATTCCTTTGAACTAAACCACCTTCATTTTTACCTGAATTATTTTACAGTATTTTCATCTATTCATAAAAGAACAAAGACAATAGCTGTTTTTCCCAGTAGGCTTCTAGAAGCCCACAATTTTTAAAAGAAGTATTTTAACAAAAATAAACATAAAGAATATGGACTGATTTTAATTTTAGAGATCATTTATTTCCAAGATATACTTTTAAAGTCCTCCTAATTTTTTAGCTGTTTTTGAAATCAAGTTCTATTTGTACAGTGCTTTTCCTCTGAGGAGTTCAAAGTGCTTTATGTGAAGGTGTATTCCCATGTTCAAAAGCATTAAGTCTTAGGTCTTAACCACATCTCCATATGTGCAAATCTTCCATCACTGTGGCTTGTAGCATAGTTATGCAACATAAACCTTAACAATGCTTCTCTCCTATCAGTAGGAATTTTTGAAGGGTTACCCAAATCAGATTATCAACTAGTTATCAATTTTTGTTAGGAAAAAATGTATCAGAAAACCAAAACTATACACTGCACCAACACATGATGTAAATAAATGTTTGGTACTAATAGATATAGTTCACTTCTTCTGCTTGTAACACACATAATGCCTAATATGTGCCAGGCACTGTTCTAACTACACATAGTAGCTCAGTCAATCCTCACAACAACCTTATAAGGTAGGTGCTAGTATTATCCCCATTTTAAAAATAATAAAACTGAGGCACAGACAGGTTAATTGACTTGCCCAAGATCCTAAATGGTGGAGCTGCGATTCAAACACTAGTAGCCTGCTTCTAGAATCTGCATAAGTAACCTTTACTCTATACTTCTCCTTAAAAGGAAAAGTAAGCAGACATACTATTAGAACTGTAGTCACACCAGTGCTTTTAATTATCTAACTAGTGCCAATGGGTATAATTTTTACGAGTCAAGTCAACTCCAAGGCAACTGAGATCACTTTCTTTATTAACACAAGTTTATTCTATGTAATCATTTGGTAAGCAATCACTTATTTAGTCATTCAACAAGCACAAATCAAATGCCTATTATGAGCTTCACATCTAAGTGATGAGGTTACAATGTCCAGGAAAAAATAGACCCAAGCTGGTGTCAAGGAGCTAATATTCCTTTTTCCAGCACTTCTGTGTTGATTGATGCTCTATCACATCTTCTAGTGCCCTGTGCCTATGCCTTCCAGTGTCCTACACCCTCCCTTTCTTGTTTCTGGGTATAGGCATCTTCTAAATCTCCCACCTTCCACTAACATGTGTAGATTATCTTTTCAACTCCTCTAACACCATCATCCAAATTCAGGTCTTTACTAATAACCCATAATTAGATTATTTTAATGGTCATGTGTTTTGTTCTCCCTATACCCAATCTTTCTCTAAAACACCTATTTAGCTAAATCACTATCTCCTTCCTCGGGCACAAAAAACTGACTCTCATGACTGTATGAAGCCAGAGAATAAAATGTCTTAGATGTGTGAAACCAAGAAAAGTGATCTGTTTCATTTTCGATGTGTTCTCAGTTCAATTAGCTCCCCTATAAGAATCGCGCTGAATCCTGGGCACTCAGTTACTAACATATAAGCTTAAAACTCCTTCATGTAGTATTAAATACTGTTTACAATCTGACCCCCAACCTACCAGACCAGCCTTGCCTCCTACCATTTGCTTCGCATGCACTCTAGTCTAATAAAATATATCTGCTCACTGCTTGATCGTGTTGACGTATCTCTTGGCAATGCCATTTCCCTTGGCATTCTTACTGCCTGAAATATCCTCACTCATATCTGTTCTAGAAAATCTTGCAGGGCCCAGTTCAAATGCCACCTATTTCAAGGAGCTCTTATTAAGCTTACCGTTTATAATTGCCATCCCCATCCTCTGAATGCTGATAGCTCTTTGTACCCCCATTTGATGCTCACCTGTACTGAGTTATCTGTGAATATTCCCCCTCCTCAACTGTCATCTCACTGATAGCAGGGGCAATTTTCTTACCCATGTGTACATAGATGTGTATAGCATAGTGCTCTGCACATAGAGTATGTGTCTATTAAATATTGTCTGAGCAAACCAAGTTATGACTAAAAAAATTTCAGGCCATGCTTCTCTAGATTTCTCAAAAACATGGCTGTGACATTATCATATTTGGTGCTATAAAAATCTCATGTGAGGAATGGTTTGGAAGGAAGCAAAATTGAAGCTAAGCCATTTAAAATTATTTTATATTCATATGCTTTATGTAAGATTAGGTTCTTTTGAAATTTTTATTGCCGTTGTCCATGTTGCTGTTTTTTCAAAAATTTTTTTATGAAAAAAGTTTTTAATGAAAGTTAGGGGATTCAAGGAGTGACTAAAGAATATGGCGAAAGTTCACTTGTTTTCCAGTGTGAAATGGTAAATTCCAACTGGGAGTACTTTGAATAAATTTTTTTCTAAATTCCCATCAGAAGCTTTGACAAGAGAAGCAGTGATGTAAGGGGAAAAAAGCATAAGAGGTATGCTATCAATTCACTTCTCTCAGTACTCAAAATTCAATCTTTCAGTCAAATTAGATTACAGACCTGAGCCACATCAGCTGAGTACATCACAGAAATGCTTTCCCTGTATTGAGTTTTTAAGTTTTTCTTTTAGCTTTTATCAAAGTTTGCTTTTAAAAATAAACCCATAGCTGAAGCATGCATCTGCATTTTACAAAGAAACTATTCATTACACTATTCTATATTCCCTATTTAATCTTCAACATTAGGATTTTCTTCAAAATTTTGCTCTCACTTTCTGCTTTCTGAAAACTAGAACTGTGATGCAGAATTAGAGTAGAAATTAGAGAGAATTTAGAAGAATTAAAAAGAAAACTTTGATGCAGAATTAGAGTTATTACATTGTTAGGGCTATCACATTTGCTTCCTCCTCTTTAGTCAGGACCTTATTTCTATTTTATTAACCTTATTAAAGATATTCTTAACAATAAATTGCTTTGCATAGTTTCTGAGTTTTATTTGTTAAGAGCATGCTACTTGAATAAATACAGAGGTTGTAATCATTCATTTATTCATTCTTTCAACAAATACTATCTGTTTTAGATTCTAGAGATACAACAGTGAGCAAAAACAGACAAAAGTTTCTACCCTCATGATGCTATAATGCTAGATGTGAGAAACACTAAATAGGAGAAAAGCAAATTATATAAAACATTGAATAGCAATTGTATTATGGAAAAAAATAATAAAGTAGAGGAGAGGAAGGGTTACAATTTTAAGTAGGAGGACATGACATTAATTAAAGACCTAAAGAGAGTGAGCCATCCAGATTTCTGACAGAAGATACCCCAGAGAGGGGCTAGAGACATCAGGTACAAAGGCCTCCGGGACTTGGGTTTCAAGGGCCAGCAGAAGACCAGATGGTTGGAGTGGAGTAAGGGAAGAGAGGTTGATTGGGTGAGGACCTTGGAAGCTATTGTAAGGACTTTGGATTTGACTCATTAAAGAAGTAGAGAGATGTTTACACATCTCATCTGATAGTAATTGGTGATTTTTTTCATTTTGGTTATGAGATACAGAGCTGGTTGTCACCCCTCATGTCCAAGATGTGAAGGCCAGATTCATACTGGCAGCTTGCCCATTGCCACAAATTGCGTTTGAACCCTGTGTCCCCCCCACTCCCCTCCTCTCCCTCTTTCCCCTTCCCCCTCTTCCACTCCTCCTTTCCCACCTCCCACTCCACTTTGTATCCTAAGGTATGTTCTCTCCCTCTGCAAGTCCAATGCACTACTGTGGTCTTTCTTTCCTTCTTTCTCTCTTAGCTCCCACTTATGAGTGAGCACCTGCGGCATTTATCCCTCTGTGCTTTGCTTATTTCACTCAACATAAGTTTCTCCAAGCTCCTCCATGTTGTTGCAAATGGGAGAATTTCATTCATTTTTATGGCAGAGTAGTATTCCATGGTCTATATATAACACATTTTCCTTATCCAATAATCCATCGATGGACATTTAGGTTGGTTCCATGTCTTGGCTGGTTGTAAACAGAGCTGCAATGAACATGGGAGTGCAGGTATCCCTTTGACATGATGATTTCCATTCCTCTGAGTATATATCCAGAAGTGGGATTGCTGGATCATATGGAAGATCTGTCTGTAGTTGTTTGAGAAACCTCCAAACTGTTTTCCATAGTAGTTGTCCTAATTTACAGTCCTACCAGCAGTGCAGGAACATTCCCTTCTCTCTACACCCTCACCAGCATGTGTTATTCTCATTCATTTTGATTATAGCCAGTCTAACTGGGGTCAATGTGGTTTTAATTTGCATTTCCCTGATGACTAGTGATGTTGAGCATTTTTTCACGTACCTGTTGGCCATTTGTATGTCTTCCTTTGAAAAGTGTCTATTCAGCTCCTTTGCTCATTTTTTAATTGGGTTATTTGTTATTTGTTTTTTGTTTTTTTTTTTACTGTGCAATTGTTTGAGTTCCTTGTATATTATGGATATTAATCCTTTGTCAGATGCATAGCTAGCAAAAATTTTCTCCTACTCTGTAAGTTGTTGTTTTAATCTGTTGATTGTTTCCTTTATCAAACTAAAAAGCTTCTGCACAGTAATTGGTGATTTTTAATGATGCTTACTTGCAAGTAATGTATTTGTCAGTAACTATTAGCAAAAATTGGTACTTTGGAGATATGTGGTTGTCTAGTTTTATGTCATCCTTTTTCTTCGTTAAGTTAATTTGTTCAGGAAAACTATATTCAGTACCTACTATATGCCAATAGTGATAATATAAAACAAAAATTATATACAAGAAAAAGAAGAAAACATATGATATATAACCACAAAGAATTGTCTTTCAGGTGGGAGAGATAATTATTGGTTACTAAAATATATTTTTTTATTTTTTAGGTAAGGAAAACTATATCACATGTTTAGGCAGGGGAGTAATAAACATATCTTCATTCAGATTGATCAGTGCATAGAAGACATTTGAATGAAGCATGACTGGATACAGGGAGAT
>NW_007727288.1:162095-165703 GCF_000696425.1 Galeopterus variegatus | reverse complement strand
GATAAAAATGACTGAAATGAATAAATAGAAAGGAAAATTTTCATGGAAGCCATAGGAGAAGAGAGATCTTATGTCTTATGATATTGTTGACTATAATGGAGAACACAATAGAATTATTCATTTAGTTTTAATAACATTGTTTATGTGAAGCATTTCAGAGCAAGTTATTAAATTTATAAAAATTATCTGAGATTAAGTTAGATAATCTGCCTGAATTTAAACTATACTTATAATGTTTTACTGCTGTTGATTGGTCATCCTAAAAAAAATTCTCCTAAAATTAAAATACATTGTAATTTCTTTCAGTCCTTTCAAATATAGTCACTTCAAGGTGCTCTTAATATTTTAGTTTACTAAAACAAGTTACTACATATCAATTAATATCATTTCCAAGAGAGAGAAGCAGCAGTGCTACAAAGAGATGA
Source organism: Galeopterus variegatus (assembly GCF_000696425.1). Taxonomy (NCBI): domain Eukaryota; kingdom Metazoa; phylum Chordata; class Mammalia; order Dermoptera; family Cynocephalidae; genus Galeopterus; species Galeopterus variegatus. The sequence goes on along the minus strand of NW_007727288.1, from coordinate 165,278 downwards.
AAATATGTGTTATGAAACAAGAAAACAAGTATCCAGCAATTAGAAAATCCCAGGCTGTGAAAAAGCACAACTCATTTATGAAAATGAGTTTAATATACATTCTGATATCATGGAGATTTACATGGATTATAAAACTAGTGGAAGCCCAGTGTTCTGTAGAACATAGCAAATAGCATGTTTTTGGCATCAGATCTTTCACACAAATACCTGTCAACCTAAAATTGCTTACAGAATTTCCTTATAACTTTGTAAGATAAGAAAAACTTTGAAAGTGTTAATTGTCCAAAATCATTAGCCAGGTCATTGGAAGAACCAGGATTTCAATATGAGATACTTTTTAAAGGTCTCTCATTATATTCTCCAATACTTAACATTTTATAAAGTAAATGCATAAAACCAAAACATCAATATATGTCTTTATGTACTAAGCAATACTATAATTACATATATTATGTAGTAGACAGGAACAAATTACCTATAAAAGTCCAGATAATTTATAGTATGAATCTGAAATAGCCTTGAAAAGATTCAGAATAGGTATTATTTTTTCAGACATAACCAGGAATTGGAATCCAAAGAGTAGAAAATTCTGGATAGAAAGGCTTTAAGAGGTTGTGGTATCAGCAGATATGTTCTTCTTTATTTTTACAGAGTTTCTACCTGTCTTTTGCTGTAAAATAACACATGAACAAATGCCTTACACTGAGGTTATTATAAAACCATAAGCTATACTATTACCGTACTTAACATTATAACCAAAATTACAACTTTGCAAATTGTAACTAGAGGGAAATTACAGGTTATACCAAGTGTACCAGATGAATAGAAGTGTAGCAGCTGTTAGAAATCCCGGATGTTATACCTTATGAAATTATATTTCCAGTTCTTATAAATGCTAAAACAGGTTATTTATTCTAAGAAGTTTTTCTGGGGACAAGCATTTCCCTTGCAGCAGATAGAGCCTAGTATTAGAAAAGCCTGCTCTTACAAGTTCATTTAAATGTTCAGAACTTCAAATGAAGTATATGGTGTCAATTAATCTTAGTATATAATAACTGAAAAAAAAGATGCTTCTAATCACCTAGGGGTAAAGTATAATACTTACCAGGAGACTTTTTTATATATAATATTTATGTTTAAAAAATAATTGTTAGATAACAAGCTTTCTATTTCATGAGAGAAATAACAACTAGAGGTTAGAAATGAAAATTAGTAAGGGGACCAGAAAAATTAAAAGTTATACTAGAACATTTCCAGCCTGTAAACAGCTAAGTGAAGATGAAGAATCCACCCCAAAAAATGCACCTGCAAAATCAAAACAAGCAAGTAGAGTTTAGTCCACTGATTCCAATATCAATACTCCTTTGTTTAAAAGATAATTATTAGTTGCTCTAATATATATTCAGAATCCACCCCAAAAAATGCACCTGCAAAATCAAAACAAGCAAGTAGAGTTTAGTCCACTGCTTCCAATATCAATACTCCTTTGTTTAAAAGATAATTATTAGTTGCTCTAATATATATTTATTTATCCAGGACTATTACAGATTAATCTGAATATGTATGTCTTAGAACATTTTAAGATAGCCAACCCACTGCTCTGTCATATTGCTGCTAGGAGGTTGCTGGTGCTTCAGAAATATCACCAAGTCCTCCATGTGCTGGTCAAGCAGAAGGTTAGTGATACTACACACCTATTCACTTTTTTTTAAGTAATGTAGCAAATTTAGCAATTATTCTAATGGTGTTTGTTATAATAACAGCATTATTCAGCCCCACTTTATGCCCAAAATGTGAATGTTAAATGAAGGGAAACAAGGTCTAATGGTGCCCTTTAATGTTCTGAGGACAAAGACATTCTCTGTGAACTTGACATTTTCTTGGTGTACATCTGGTCTTAAGGATTCCAGATAAGATGCTTTAAAATGTGAAACTCCTCAGGCATTTCCTCACAGATAAATAGCATGAAATTTTGTGATAGAAAAAGGACACCATCATTAACAACTGGGTAAAGATTGTTCTGGTTCCCCAGTTGATAATGGGAGCTACTGCACAAATGTCAAACATTCTGGATGCAAAGTGTCCCACTTACCATCACAAATTTGACTTGGGAGTACCATGGAAATGATGAGCCAGCATGCTGCTTCTATCCCTCTGTGACATTTACTCTCATTCACTCACTCCCCCTAAGTTTTTATGGATTCTTCTGAAAATATCAAATGGAATTTTGTCCTACATAAATTTTAAAATTATATGTTAATTTTAAACAATATACGATGATGAAATTATTAAGAAGATGATGTTGATGGTGGTGCCAATTAAGACCCCTGAGATTCTTTAATAGATGCAGTGATAATAGGGTTAACCAAGATGGCAAGAAAAATGCATCCTGGAACATTAGCAAAAAAATAGAATACATGCTCTGCTGTATTTTTTAATATACCCCATAAGGCTGAATTATAAGTACTCATCAGTTCAACCTGACAAACATTAATTGAACAAGAATAACATGCACCAAAGGGACAAAGATTAGAAGCCCTAGATTGAGCCTTCAAGGAGCTCACAATCCTTTTGAAGAGACAAATATATAAGCCACTAATGATAAGACAATATAAAAAGTTTGCACTTTTTTTAGACTTAGAAATATTGCATAGGAGAAGACCTTTATATAAACAATGAAAATACTCAGAATAGTACTGATGCTAAGTACTAATGTTATTTGGTCTATAGAGACACTCAAGTTGTGTTAGCTGGATGGGCAGATTTAAATAGAAAATGACAGTACACAATTATGCTCCAGAATCAGGATCAAGTTCACAGACGAGAGAGTGCTTGTGCTGGGTGATCAAAAAGTTCGTGAGGGCGAAACAGTAAGAAGCATTGGGCAAATACAGTAGTTTAAGAAGGATGAAGCTGACCTTCATGTATGTATGTGTGAAGGGATAAGAGATGTGGTAAGAGATCGGAAAAGGCCTATATGCTCAATTAAGAATTTAGACTGTTTACACAAACAGGAGGAAACTATGAAAGGAGAGAAAGAAAAGATTTCGGAACAGAAATTCTAAAATATGTTTTAAGTATACATTAAAAAGAACAAAGCTTTGGGCCGGCCCGGTGGCACACTGCTACAGTGCGCCGCTTGGGAGCGTTGTGGCGCTCCCGCCGAGGGTTTGGATCCCACAT
>NW_007727288.1:146703-161128 GCF_000696425.1 Galeopterus variegatus | reverse complement strand
GACAGGCTCCCGCTCACTGGCTGAGCGAAGTGTGGGCGCGACACTGAGGGTTGCGATCCATTGCCGGACACGAAAAAAGACAAAAAGGAAAAAAAAAAAAAGAACAAACCTTCATGCTGGGAGGACAATTGCAATAGCGCAGGTGACAAGCAATGAGGGCCTGGACCAAAGCAGGGAGCTCTGGAATAGGGTCAGAGAGGAATGAAGTTGAACAGACAGGATGGACAGAACTGACTATCAGTTGTATGAGAGACATGACTAAAATTAAAATAAATTTTACTCCCAAGTTTCTGGCTTGGGTAAGCCATTGGACTGTGATGTACTGGGAAATAAAGAGAGTATCACATGATTTAAGCTGAGTTTTCCCTGTCTTCTAGGAGAGAGATTTGGAGTCATCAATGTACTCATGTAAGACATAAGTGTAGAAGTGGATCAAATAGTCTGAACAAGAATATGCAGGTGAGGAAAGGTGAAGAGCAAGGCCCTGGGGAACACTCAGTGCTTTCAGAAGCTGGGAGGAGAAAAGAAGTCACGGTCATGAAGGAGAAGGAAAGAAGGAAAGGCAAAGTCAGCCAGGGAAGGGTAAGAATTAGGAAACTGTTAGAGGAAAGGAAGAACTGGTCAACGTATTTGGTTGCAATAGGGAAAGAAAGAAGAATGAGGACCGAAAGTGTTTGTTGGATTCAGAAACAAAGAAGTTTGTGTTGTCCACTGTCGATGGTTAGAGAGTGAATAGGAATCAAAACCTTTAGATCCAATAGGAATATAAAGAATAGGAGATAGTTAAAGGGCAATGGATTGGAGGGTTTAGATATGTTTCCTGGAACAAATTTGAGTACATTCAAAGGTTATAAGAAAGAAGTGAAATAAAGTGACAACTGAGCAGGTAGGTATCCATCCAAGAGGGGTCAGCAACTGGTAGAAGAGCACAGAAGCACAGGTGGAGGAATCAGGGTTAAACAGGGGGAGGGAAGTCAGGAAATACAGATATAAGTTACCTGTAGGTGTGAGAGCGAGCAGTTGTGGGATTTCATACCTCAAGCCTCAATTTTTTTTCTTTGCACTGAGATCCAGGACTACTGCCAACTTTTCTCCCTGTATTTCATACACCTGAAGTGGACCAAGAACACTAGATATGGCAATATCCCACAGGCAGTGTGAATGGTATGATGCATCCTCCATCTACTCTCTGATCACTGGAAATGCATTCTCTTATGCTCAGTAGTGAAATGATTACAGAACCATAGCAACAATGGTGATCTGCTCAATTAGCCAAAACATGCCACTGAAACCCTTCTTACGCCCCACAGGGAGAAGTGATCTAAGAAAAAATTTTCCTAAGGGAGTAGGTTTTCCTCATAAGCTGAATGTCATTTGGCTCTTTTCTTCCTATTGCTTCTAGCATAGGGTTTCTTTGAATGATCTCTCTGCCTAACCTGATGCTGTAACACTCTGGATTTCACATCTTTCATCACACTCATTGATGTGCTGTTGACCCTGTCTGCCAGATCATTAACAATAATTTTGTAAGAACAGTTAATGCACCTTCTCACAATGATACCTACCCTTCTGCTCTCACTACTCCAAAAGTGAATCATCCATCTTTATAAATCTTTCCATCAGTCGTTGGTATTTGTTCTTTGTTCTTTCTGACAGTTTTCAGTCAATGTAACTGGGGTTTATGCATGTCAACTCAATAGTGCATGTTAACTGTGATATAGTGCAGATTACTGTCCTTGTTTACTTCCATGATACCCAAAATTCTGTTTTGTAGGTAATTTGACAACTGGGAAATTTTACTGCAAAAATAATCTAAAGAAAAAGTATTTTCTTTTGTTTAAAAATTGAGGTGTATCTGGAGTCCAGGTGGTCTCTGAATTTTTCAAAGCAGTTCAAAGATAAAGAAAATACTAGATTTAAATCTCTTTGACCTGTGACATTTAACTTGTAATGGAAAAAAATATCTATGGCTTAGAACTTTACCTACTGCACTTCCATGTGCTAAACAGGCTGCAACATACTTAGCAGGAAATGTTCATTTGCGAGGAGACCATAAATCCATTTGATTCCATTGTAACTCACACAGTTTCGTTACTTTATTTTACAATTTAATTGGGGGAGGGGGTATTTTAAAAGCATTCAACTAATGTTTATTTCTTATAGAGTTTTAAAATTATCTAGCACTATGATATGGGAATACAAAGTAGCGTTAACTTGTCAAAAATTAATGAAAACCTGCTTTTAAGAAGAGGACAAATGGAGTCAAAGTGGGTTGTCTAAAAGTAAAATGCAATGTCAGAAAAATCATGTTTGGTACTACCTGGAAAGTTTCCCAGATTCCCTATTGAGCTAATCTCTGTGAGTGCTCATTGTAAGTGATAGCTGTCTCTCTGGCCCAGATGCAGGATTTGTCTTATTCTTGGTTGACACAGCTTATATTACATTAACTTTGTGAAATGAATATGAAAGCTAAGATAACTTCTGTTTTTAATGACTTGAACCAATTTTTTTAAAAGGACTCATAGGGATGTTATAAGGATAAAGTAACATAATAGATATTTTTCTTAGTAAAAAGCATGATTTAGCATAACACAATGGAAAGATTATGGTCTTTGGGGCCAAGAAAGAATTTAATCTAATCTCAGCTCCTTTATAGCTTTATGACGTCATATAGTTTTTTACCTTCTTAGAAGCTCTATTTCTTCATTGGAAAAACAGGGATAATTGGCCTTACCTCACCAAGAAGCTGTAAAAGATTTGATATTTAAAGCACCTTGCCCAATGCCTGACTATGTCTATTACCATATCTAGTAGATGCTCAATAAATGTTAATCCACCCCCATATTCCCAATAGCATTGCTCTTACCAAATTTGTAGATGCCAAATATCAAAGAACTGAATACATATTAAAGACTACCACATATATGATGCTACCTAGTTAACTCTTAGATGTAATAAATATTAATACACACAAAAATATTCTATTACCCTCCCAGACTTGTGGCCTTCTTAGTTCTTAAAGTCATTCCACCAACATTTATTGAATGCCTACTTTGTGAGAGTAGAGCATAAACAAATAAGAAAACTTTCTCGCCACCAAAAAGTTTACAATCTACCTTTAAAGAACCACAGGAAATTGGAATTGTCAGGAAAGCTGGAAATCACCAAATACCTTCCTTTTTACAGAAGAGAAACTGAGTCCCAGAAAGTTTTAATGACTTATTCTATATCACATTGCTATTTAATGGCAGCCCCAGGGAAGGCTTCCTGGCTCCTAATCCAGTGACTTTTCCTTTAGTCTGTTCTCCCAAACCCTATACTGTAAAAAGAAAAACTTATTGGAAAAAATGCACAGGAACTTTTTGGGTAGATCAGAATTTTTCTCTCTCTCTAAACTATAACCACATGCTGTAATGATATATCCACTGAATTTCTGTAATGGCAGTGTGTCATTACATAAAATAAAATAGAAAAAAAAAATCAGACTGCTTTGTGCAACACAATAACCATGCTTAAATATCCAGATGGCTAATCCAGCATAGGCAGCTTGGCCTCTGTTATCCATATAAATACCTCTATAGACCATTTTATATTAGAATATAGAACTATAAAATAACTAATGAGGTTTCAATTCAGGCCCCTCTGTCATTTTCATTTTCATTGCCTACTGTCTGCCTCTTTTTTCTCCTTAATTTACCATATGCTTTATACAATTCTCATCTTTGGGCCTTGTTGCTACCATAAATCTAAGATGCCAGGTTTCTAGGTTCAGCATAGAAGGCTAGATGTGAAAAAGTAGCCTTTGATCACTCAGTCATCTCTACCAGAGTAAAAGAACCAGGAATTCCCCTACACCTAGGATTTCTAATCTAGCCTAACTTCAATTAAATCCAAGCAATTAGACACTGTGACAGTCTCTTCTTAGAGGCACAAGGGGATCCTGGAAAGAAGAGGAACATATTGTCTTTCATCACACTGGTCAATATATTTTGCTATCAGCATCCATTACTGGCATTTAATCTATAGTCTGCACCACCTTAAAAGACTTAAGGAAAAAATTTAAATAGCGTCATTAGGAAGGTTTGGAAGCATTGTACTAAAGATGCTATACACTGAGATGGAAGAAGATGAAAGTGCTGACTGAGCATTTTGTCTCCATTATCCTTCACTCTAAATTCCAATTCTGAACAAACAGAAACAGGGACTCAGATTCCAGCAGGATGCTTTACCCTAAATGCATGACCCAGTTTGACAATGTATGTAACTAAGAGATATCCAAAAAGAAGGGTTTAGGGAGAGAACCAGAGTCAATAATCAAGCAAGAAGCCCAACAGAAACATCAGTCTAATGGGGCTTGGCAGAGATTCAGAAACTGGTTTGATGAGACAATGGAAAATGAATCCAAACACACTGGAGGGAGAACAGGGTCTGGAACAAGAAGTCAAATTTGCAAGCATGCTCACAAGTTGTAATAGGGAAGGAGTAGTGGTTTAGAGTGCCAGCTCCAGAGTCAAGGAGTTCAAAACCCTGCCCTCACCACATACTAGTAAGTTATTTAATCTTACTGAGTATCAGTTTCCTAAGATGTAATATGGGTAAAATAATTGTTCTTAAATTATTAGGGTCATTATGAGGGATAAACATATTTAAAATGTTTAGCATAATGTCTGGCCCTTACTAAGTGCTTTATAAATGCTAGTTAATATCATCATTGGAGGTTTTAATAGGACTTATTGGGTATATATATAGGAATTAAGGGCCCAAAGACAAATAAGGGCATTATCTTCATTTGATATTAATGACTTGAAGGAGAAGAGAAAGAAGTCAGGAGTGCATAACATAAAAATAATTACAAACTGGGATGGAAGATAAAGAAAGTGGAAGAAGAACAGTCTCTTGTTTGCAAACATTGCCCCACTGGATCATGTACTCAGAGTCCAGAAACCCTGCCTGGATCTGATTCCCTGCTTCTGCTTATCCTTAGATGGAGTTTAGACAGAGGAGAATAGAGATGAAATGCTCTGACAGTGTGCTTATCTTCTCCCGTCCCAAAGTATAGTATCTCTAAATCAATGACTCCAATCCTTTCTGCTTAAACTGTTTTAAAATTTTTCTGGAGTCTTATTAGAGCAGTGGACGCTCCAGATGCGTAAAATGCCAATACAGAATGCTTATAGTATAAGGTATTGGCTGGTGAGATGAAAGACAGGTGTGCTCTTCTTTCCAGGAATCCCCTATGTCCCTAGGAGGAGAATGTAGCAGTGTCTGTTATATTGGAGTTAACTGAAGTTAACTTTAGAAGAAAGATAAAAAGAAAAAGGAAAAAAATTAAAGAATAGTGCTGTGTGTGAAAGAGCAACATACAGAAAAGGAGTTGACATGAAAATGTTTAAATATATTTATGTGTTTGAGAGAAAGCAAAAGTGTTACTGTAATATATTTAAACCTGCTTGACACAAGAGGAGTACAAAAGAAATAATATATGTAAATTAGGTCCAGAAAATATTACACAGCTCCCCAATATACCACAAATTGCTAATCAAGAGAAAAAAATTAAAATATCTTGAGAACCTATTATACACATGATCACAACAGTCAATGAACACTCATTCCTATGGAAAGCATGATGACTTTTACCATGAGAGCTACAGAATACCCTGTCAGGCAACACATATCTCTTACAATAAATTTCCAGGATCAAAGATTTAAAAAAAAAGTATATGATAAAATAAGCAAACCGTAGTAGACAGTAAAAAATGCCAAAATGAAAATAATTGAAAGTATTAATTCCCAACAATGGTGGCACCTAACATTAATAGTAACAGTGCTCTACAGCATTTCTTCTCCTTTTTACAAAACTTTATTATCCTGCTGAAGTTTTACCCATACAACTAATATGTTTAGTTATTCTTTAGTTCTATTTCCTTGTAATAGGGTTAAATGTTTTATATCAAAAATTTATCATCATAATTAGATTTTTCGTACCATTTTTATCTTAAAATCATCAGTCAGAAAAATGACATTTAAAACTTGTGTTCTATTGAGCAAAATCAGTAATCATTTCATGTAGGATAATGGTAGTCCACCAAAAGAGGTAATATCATTTAGAGGAAAAGAGGACAAGAAAAGACAATGAAGGTAGAAACAGGAAGCAGGGTTCATTTTTTATTTCCACATTGATCATGTAGACTGTGCCTGATGAGGTAATAGCTCTATTACTGCTCATCCAATTCCACTAATGATGAGGGCTCAATAGGACTCCAATGACAAGTGTTAAATCTGAAACCCCAGTATTCAATACGCAGTTATTTATGAGCTATATGCAAATCATAAACTGAATCTGTACACCACACAACTATTAGTATAATTATTCTATAATCAAAATATATTCTTGACCCTAGGCATATATCTGTTTTCTACTACAGAAGTTTACTCACCGGTTCACTAATAATTAATTCCACCAAGGTTCAGATGATGAAATTTCAAGGGTTTATTTCAACAGGTTGCTTTGCTTTGAACTTGAACAAAAAAGAAAATAAACAATAAAACCAAAACAACTGTCAAACCAACAGACATACATTTTCAATGGTGGAATTTCAGGAAGGAAACTCCCTGAAAAGCTCAAATTACCTCACAAAGAAAACTGCCTATTCAGCCTCAATCTATACAGAAAATCTATGCTGCACAGATTCTATGTAGTAGTACTTACAGTACAAAAGTCAAAGATTAAATGCAGATGTGTGCATGTGTTATATACATATTGTAAGTAATACATATACAAACACATTTTGAATTAGTGCATGTTATTCTAAGCATCAGTCTTAGCAGATGGTATGTTTCATATTTAGAAATCCCTAAATGTGTTCAGAATTAAGAGGTGTGTTACTCATAACTTACCCTTAAATGCATTACTTAATACAATCTCCATTTATAAATTAGTAGACTCTGAGTTCACCTACTCATTGGTTTTGACCAGGCATGCACATATTTCACATAATTTTAGAGATATAAAATTAATATACATTTCCTTCCTCTAATTTCCATTGCCCAGATTCTTTGCAGTAGGCTATAATGCTCTGTTGCACATTCTGCATGCAGAATGCATGCAGAACATGCCCTGAAGAATCTGCAATGCAGATAAGAGGAAAACATTACCCTTAATTTGCCTATCATACCACACACAGTAACTGATTTGTCAAATATCAAGCAATTTACATATTCTAGGCCTTCTCCCCTCCCATTCTTGAACATTAGCTTTTCCCTTTTTATTTTTTTGGCAACTGAATTTTATAGAGAGAAAAATATATCTTTAGCTAAACTGATGTAATTTGGAAATATGAGTATCAAATTTCTCCAGACGACTAAGAATATCAGAAAAGAAAAAAAAAATTGCATCCTCAGTTTAGACTGCAGAACAGATAGGGAGCTTAAACAGCAAGCTCAAAGTCTAAGAATTAAATTTGGCCTGCCAGTTCCTGCAGTGAAACATTAAGACCAACTTCTCTCAGGAGCTCAAGTGGGGAGACATTGTTCTGTTGTCTCTCCAGGCTCTTTTGCACGCTGAGGCTGATGTGATTCCCCAGACTTGTGCCCTGTGCAGAATGTAAACTACTTTTGTGAGTAACAGCAAAATACTTCTCTCAGGAGCTCAAGTGGGGAGACATTGTTCTGTTGTCTCTCCAGGCTCTTTTGCACACTGAGGCTGATGTGATTCCCCAGACTTGTGCCCTGTGCAGAATGTAAACTACTTTTGTGAGTAACAGCAAAATGAATTTATTGACTTCCTCTCAGACTGAAAGCAAAAGTGACCATTTGCATCAAATTATCCACTTGGATTTTCAGTTTATTAAAAACGGGATAGATTAGGGCCAGCCCAGTGGCACACTGGAGAGTGCGCCGCTTGGGAGCCTGGCGGCGCTCCCGCCGAGGGTTCGGATCCCATGTGGAGACCAGTTCCCGCTCACTGGCTGAGCGCGGTGCAGGCGCAACACCGAGGGTTGCGATCCCAACACCGAGGGTTGCGATCCTGTTGCCGGTCCCCAGTACGGGCACGACACTGAGGGTTGCGATCCCGTTACCGGTCAGTAAAAAAGACAAAAAGGAAAAAAAAAAATGGGATAGATTATGATTGATGTTGATTTTTATTCAATGGTCTCCTCTATTGATATTTTAGTACCTTAAAATGTTTATGCAAAGCTTTGTGTGAATTACTTACATATCCACAACTATTCTTTATTTGTCAAGGTAACAGCACAAATCACATTATTTGCAGAGGTAGAGATAGGGGAGGCTTCCCCACAAATAAGCCCCACAACAAACATTTATTTATTGAAGTCTTGGAACAGTTACAAAGAAATTTAATATACAGTTTCTGTTTTCAAGAACCTTACAACACAAGAATAAAAAATATTTAGTGATACAAATTAACCAATAAAAAAAGATGATGATACAAGCAATGCCACAAAGCCAAAGTCATAGTGGAGATTCTGCCCTCTCAGGAATGAGATCTCATTACCTGTGTGACTTTTATTCTTCTAGTTCTCAGTCTGTTTCCATAAAATGCAGAAGTTGAGCTAGATCATCTCTAAATTTTCTCCCAATTGAACAGTCTTAAAAGCTTAATATCTCATCTCTTATACCTACCCTTAAATGCCTTCACAATTTTACTCTATGGCAATCTAAGGAAAAAGTCAGTCAGTCACACCAAAATATATTTCTCTTTATCTATTTTCTTTTTAACAGTCCAAGGAAGGCCATCTAATTTCTTTACACATCTTTATCCAAGAGGAGTGAAGTTATACGCATTGTGGTCTCTCTACAAATTTTTAATGTAATTTTATTTGGAGGGGACATTGAGAGTCGAATTTTAGACAAAGAAACAGACTCACACAGTTACAAGCATGGGGTTTCCCTTGGTGGTATGTCCTGTACCCTGTCTATGCACCTAACATTGTGTTTGAGTTCTCAAAAGATATGCAGAGGAATACACTGGACAAATAGTCATTTTTTGTTTTCTGTTTTAATTCCTTAGAAAACTTGACTGCAAATCACTGTCTCTTCCTGCCCTGTGCAAATGATCAAGGTGGGATAACACAGAAGAATCTCCATCACACTCACTCACCACTTTTTCTAAAAGCCCTAAGCAGCCAACACCTTGCTCTCTGTCCCCTGGGTACTGCTAGGCTAGCCCCTCTCGGCCTTAGAACCAAATTAAACTTCACAAGAAGAAATCATTCTAATACAAATTGTACTTACCCAAGTCTTACAGCTCAAAACACCCCAGAAGTAGGCACACGGGGACAAAGAAAGAGAGTATCATCCTGAATTTCTTTATTTCTGCCACCAACAGATCCTTTTTTTTCAGACATGGCATTGTTCCAAACTGCTCTATTATAGGTCCTAAACTATATTAAGGGTTTTTCCATTAAGCGGTTGGGGAGAAAGGAGGAGGGGAGGCTTGAGACGATGCTACAACTTAATGATACAACTAGTAAATGGCAATATGAACTAGAATCCATATTTCATGGCTCCAAGTACAGTTCCTCCAAGCCCCCACATTTTGCTATCACCTGTAATTAAAAGCTACTCTTCCCTAAAAATTTTCATGTTACATAACAGTTTGTTGTCTTTTCCTAATCTGCTACTTTAAAAGACACACAGGTTTTCCTGGATATTAGCACATTTGACTTTTGAACAACACACATTGTCATACATTATGCATCAAAACCCCCAAAATGACTATTATAACAAGTCATTATATTATAAATGATGTACTTTTTCAAGTTTTCACATAATGGTAAAGCCTCCCAGCCAACAAGTTTTGCTACTACAAAAAACAAAGTTTGCAAACCCTCTCTTATATTTTGCTCTTCCTATTTAAACAAAAAATGTTTATATTAGTTCTAAGTTTCATAAATTGTAAATATAATTGAAGCAATAATAGCATTCCTTTGGCACACCTAAAGTGACAAACCATTCACTTCAGTAGGATAATTGTTGTTCTTAAATGGTGTGTACTTAAGTTGACTATGTGTTTAAGTTGTGAAGAAAAATAACATTAAAGAGCAGGTATAGAAATTTATTCTAAAACACATAAAAAATACTAGAGATATGCCATCTGCTAAAATATGTGGAACTTTGTAATAATAGTTCATAATGATAATATAATTACTTTTCATAATGTTCTGTTTTCTAGTAAACAACCATTCTTAGAATATTAAGATTTGCTCAACTTTAATACAATAAACTTTAGCGCAAGTAGGAAAGAGGAAGGCTACCTAAATACTACGATGCAGTGTTTCCTAAATATTTCAATTCTAAATCTATACAAACAAATTCACAGGCTATCTGAAAAAATCTGATTCTATTCATGTAAGTAAGCTATAAGGAATCTGAATTTGTTAAAAGTGTCTCCAGTTAATCTTACTATCTGGCAAGCTTGGAGAACACTGTTATAATGCACATAAAGCTAAATGCTAAGAATTTTAGATTATATTTGCCAGGCTGCCCATTAATCACTTGAAGGAGCTTGAAATAGAGCTAGTAATACAAATATTTCCTCCGTTATCTATAACACAAGCAGCATAAATGCATTTATTTTTATTTTAAGTAGTTTTTGCTCTTTAATGGTCCCTTTATAAATTGTAAATTCCCTGGAAATGTTTCAAAGAATTAAAGAATAATCCTCTAAGAGCAAAAACAAATGGAAAAACGATGGTAGGCAATGGAGGGACTGTGTGTGAAAAGAACTCTGTTAAAAGAATTGCAAGATCAGATTCACTCATTTTCCCACTGAGGTTAATCTTTTGAAGCAAAAACAAAATTTGGGGGCCACATATTTAAATGAGCATGAGTTTATACACAACTTGTGCTAGAAAGGGCTATACAATCATGACTGTCTCCCAAAGAGTGAGAATTTGGCTAATCTTTCTTAATGACCTTATGACATCAATACATCTGGGAAACAGTAACTCCCTCCCCCATATGACCTGGATATCTCTAAAATAGTCCACTGGCCAATTTCCTTAATTTTGTCCCTCTTTGTATATTCCAAACACTTAAGATATTTTCAGCCTCAAGCAAGCAGTTCAGTGCTTGTGGTCTCTTTGTAATTCTACAAACTCATACAAGAAGGCAGTGATAATTCAGAAAGTACTTCACGACCAGTCAGCATACCTCATCGTTATAACAAAACTTTATAAATAAAAAGGATGTACCCCAAAAGTATACATTTGTCAGCAGAGCGAAGATATAAAAATTGATTCTAGGACATCAGGAAGAAATATGTAGAATAAAAGTACTGAAATTTAACAAAAGCAGAAATGCGACCTATGCCTTTAATGATAAATTCTCCTACTGTTCAAAGCTATGTGACGGATGAGGATAGTCAGATCACACCATCGATCCACCAAACCAATCTGAACTTCTACTTCAGCCTCTGGCCTAATGCCTCATCATAGCATGAATTCCTCCTAAATATACTAACATGGGTTCAACAATCGTGATGTTTTAAAGTAAATGCTTGACTATGAATGCCTTGCAGACTCCCTAATAGAAAAAGGCAATGATCAAATAATTAACCCCTTTCTTACCACTCCTCCCTCCAGGTTCAATAGGATGCAGTACTCCCAAATGGTGGGAAATAGAGAAACAGTGTCACAAGAGGGAGAAGCATTAAGAATGTTATTAAGAAGCATTAAGAATCTGGCACCACTCACCCTTCCTTCCATTCAGTTGAACTACTTCTCAATTCTCCAGGTGGCTTTAGGGTAGGGAGAGATGTTATCTCCCTTAATGGTGCCAACCTAGTGACCCAAACTGTTCACCAATACTACTTTTGAGTACTTGTGACATAGGAAGCCCAATATTTCCAAGAGATTCTATTAGTATATTATAGCAAATGTTGCAAATGACCTTTGCTATAATATTAAATGTAGCCTATACACAAACACCTTTAGTTTATAAGATAACTTATCTCCAAAAAAATATTAATTAAAAATTAAACATAGCTGACTTTGTTATAAAGAGACTCATTAACCAGGACATCACAGTTTTTATTTTTTCAAATAAAAGCAGTGAAAATGAGGGAAGACATGTTTTAGAGCCAGCAAGTCCTGAGTCCAAACCCCAGCTTCACCACCTCTTACTTTTGTATCTTTCAGAAAGTTGCAGAGGCTCTTAAAGTGTCAGATTTCAATGTAAAAATGTGGCACCCAGCATGGAACATACGTTTGTTTTTTTTGTTTTTTTTTCCTCTTCCATAGGTGTCATCATTAGTACAAGTATTAGAACTGCCCATAGTTTCCCATTGAGTTTTTTGTTGTTGTTAGAATAAATCCAATAAAGCATAATGTACATGGGGAGAGAGCAAAAGTGGAGAAGCTGAACTACAGACACAGAAAAGGATGAACAGGAATACATAACATAACCTTTCACAATTCCCACTACAAAGGGATAATTATGAAAACAAACGGGTAGGTACCATTTTAAGTAAAAAGACTAAAATAGTGAAAAGGAACACTGCAGGGCTGTAAAGGAGACAATGCTGTGAGCAGACGACAATGTTACAGAACATTTTCTAAGCAATAAAAATTTAATGACACAAAATATAATCAATACAATACTTTGAAGGCAGACAAAGCTTCAGAAAAGATGAAGCTTACTATGGGCTTTTATCTTTGTACAAATTTGCTAATATTTTTGTGGGAATGAGGTCTGGGAATTTCAGACCTCAGAGCTAACAGTGGGCAGAGGATGAAAGATGTAGCTCAAGGGTTCTTAAAAGCCATAAAGATATCAGGGGTGTCTTAAATTTCCCAAACAACTTCCATATCTCTAATGATAAACTGCCATTGTAAATGGCTGTTGTATAATCCATTATGCATATAAATTTAGCTATTGACAGGGGATTTTGGTCAGGGAGGAATATTTTCAGGTTTTATTTACACTGGTAGTAATATGTTTTCTCATGAGTATACTACTGTACTCTAACCTAACCTCTTATGTTCTATTGCCACCATATACATGTATTATATTATTGAGGTATGTATAAAAGAATGCTTATAAAATATTGGAAAAAACAATGTCATCTTTTTATGTCCTCTGAGAAAATAAAAGGTTAGCCTACCTAAAGCCTAGAATATATACCATCTCCCATAAACAGAGTTGATATCTCATAAGAGTTGATTAACTGAGCTTTAATCATGGTCATAAAATAGGGTTGG
Source organism: Galeopterus variegatus (assembly GCF_000696425.1). Classification (NCBI taxonomy): domain Eukaryota; kingdom Metazoa; phylum Chordata; class Mammalia; order Dermoptera; family Cynocephalidae; genus Galeopterus; species Galeopterus variegatus. The sequence goes on along the minus strand of NW_007727288.1, from coordinate 147,905 downwards.
TATACAAGTTCTAATTCAAGAACTGGACTGCCTGTTGACCCACTAAGAGCTGGTTAAGAAGAATATATTTAGGGATTCCTTCATTTCGGGTAGGGGGGCTATATTTCTGTGGTTTGCAGTTACTTCTGTGTATAGTTAGTTATAGCTAGTCTTCCCAGAATAGAATTGGATTACAGAAGTGTTCCTACCACCCACTTTTGTAATTAATTTTATGTTCACAATTTTGTATTCTTTTTCTTGATAAGGGCCCTCCAAATTGTATAAGCTTCAGTCCCAATGAAACCAGGATCCACTCCTGATCTATATCTGTGAACACTGTGTCTCTTAAGCATTTCTATAACTACAGGCTTGAATAGAATCACAAACTTTCTAGAATATTCACATTACTAAAGATGACAGTTAAGTGTATTCTGAATTAAGTGCTGACAGAAAAATAAACACAAAATGAACAATCCTTCATGCACAAAATAACAATATACAATAAATCAATGATTTTCAAGACTGTACCTAATCAAACATACCAGTGTAAAGTAAATAAACAATATAAAATTTTTTTTACAAATACAATTTCTGCATAGTTGAATAATACAGTTCTGTTTATACTTTATTTATGAAGTCTTAGAATTCAAAAGATCTTAACTGTCATCTTTNTGCTGACAGAAAAATAAACACAAAATGAACAATCCTTCATGCACAAAATAACAATATACAATAAATCAATGATTTTCAAGACTGTACCTAATCAAACATACCAGTGTAAAGTAAATAAACAATATAAAATTTTTTTTACAAATACAATTTCTGCATAGTTGAATAATACAGTTCTGTTTATACTTTATTTATGAAGTCTTAGAATTCAAAAGATCTTAATTTCTTCTGGACAAACTACCTGCCTCCAGGTCAGAGCATGCAAAGCACATAAAACAAACACACATGCATTTATTCATTTGTTGCTAAAAGACATCCTAATAGTTTGACCTAAAACAATTTTTCCAGTCAAGAGAATGCTTTTAACTGAAGCTGTCCCCCATTCTCACTCACTGGTTCTGCCTTGAAATTCTATGGTGATTGAATATGTAAACTACATATTCCTGCATGCAATTAGTTAATATTAAAATGTTACAAGATTTTCCCTGGCTTTATGTTTATGAAACTATTTTTTTCCCACAAGCAAAGATATTGCTATTTGATATTAATAAACA
>NW_007727288.1:143149-146429 GCF_000696425.1 Galeopterus variegatus | reverse complement strand
ATGTTTATGAAACTATTTTTTTCCCACAAGCAAAGATATTGCTATTTGATATTAATAAACACACACGCACACACTGATGTCAGGCTAAATAATCTAGTAGTTAGCTACATAACTCTATTACAAACCATCTATATTTAGCAAAGTAAGGTCACACGGAACTAGGTCCACATTAAGCTTCACCCTTTATTAGCTGTGAGACATTCTACACTTATTTAAATTCTCTCTGCCTCTGGTTTTTCATCTTGACAACAGGCTTAATAAAACCCATCTCATCAAGTTATCATAGAATTGAAATGTGAGGATGTATGTAAGGTTTCTGGCACATATTATAAGCAACATCCATGATTTTTACCACTTATAAATGCTTGCTACATTCTAGGTGATAACAATGAAATGATTAACCTGATTAGTGTCAGTACTGATATTTCTGTTATTATTAAAATAAGAATCAGCATTAACAACAAAAGTAATAGCAACTGTAACTTTTAGGCTGTAGTGGAGATAGATTATGATTAAAGTAGCAAATTCAAATATTTTATATGACAGATGACTATGATATGAATAAAACTGCTATAACAGAATGAAACAAAAGGCAAAGCATATGCCATTTACTTATATAACCTGGATCACCTCAGGAAGGTGCACATGAGGTTACATATATATAAAGTGAAAGAGCAAGGATCATGTGGTGTCCTGGGTGAAAATGGATTTTCTCATGCTCCTGGGTGCATAAGAGTGAAATCTGTCTGAGAGTGATTATCTTTATTCTCTCTTGACAGCTTAATTAAGTTCTCTAATTAGTCACAGTCACTAAGCACTACATTATCAACTCTGCCTCCTGTTGGATTGGCTCCTTTTCTAGTCTAACTGGTTTGAAAACTTAGCTGATCTAAATATTGTCTTCTAATAGCAAGGAATCTTTTTTTTTTTTTTTGCCTTTATTGACAAATAAAAAATTGTATATATTCAAGGAGTGATGTTTTGATATACACATAAATTATGAAATGATTAGCACAAACAAGCTAGTTAACATATGCATCACCTCACATAGTTACTTTGTGTGTATGTGTGATGAGAATACTTAAGATCTACTCTCATAGTGTATTTCAACTATACACTACATTATTATTAATGATAGTCACCATGCTGGACTGCGGGTCACCAGAACTTACTTATAACTGCAAATTTGTACCCCTTGATCAGCATCTCCCCATTTCCTTCACTCCTGACACCTGGGAACCACCATTCTACTCTTTCCTTCTATATACTCGACTTTTTTAGAATCCACATAAGGGTGAGATCATGCAGTATTTTTTCTTTCTGTTTGGCTTATTTCATTTGGCGTAATGTTCTCCAGGTTAATCCATATTGTTGCAAATGGCAGTACCTCCTTTTCTAAGGTTAAGAATATTAACCCAGCAACATGAGGTTGGTTTTTACTTCCGTACATGCACTTAGTAAAGCTGTGAGGTTGCTGAACTAGGTTCCCAGCCCTGTCCCGGTCACCATTCTACCACCACCACCATGCTAAGATCTTTCTTATCTCTCTCTCACACTCTTAGGGTGTCTCATTCTTCTCCAGGATATTAGTCCTTTCACACTGTCTCAGTTTCTTTTGCTGTCCCTTGAGGAAAGTAATCACCAAACATTCAAGCCAAAGTGTAAGAGTTCATACTTTACTCCACAAAACAGTTCTTACAAAGAGGGCTTCAAAAAGGCAATGCTTACATCAAAAAAAAATCACTTTCTAACTGCAGAATTATAGGAAATCAACAAGAAAGATAAGTGATCACCCAAAGTTCCTCATATTATGTGCAAACCCAGGAAACTACAATGTAACTACAGCCCTGTCATGTCATTCCAATTTAATCGTTTCTTGAAAGACAATGTTACTTGACTATTAGATCCAATGCAGTAACATATTTCATGCCTCTAATTACATGTTTCTATAATCTCAGGAAATTATTTTGTAATCATATATCTAGTTATAACATCTCATGCAACACTCCCAACCACCACACTGCAGCAATTTACAAAGGGGTTCTGGAATTATGCAGATACCACATTTATTCTTTATCTATTACATAATTTTCACTAGAAAAGTTTGTTCTAGGTTTTTGTCAAATGTAATATTCTTTCTTTATCTATTGTATTAGTTTCACTAGAAATTTTACAATTCTTTTTTCTTTATTTAAATCCAACCACAGGCATAATTTCTGGCTCTAAAGTGCTGTTTTCAAACATAAGCTATGAACAAGCAGTAAACAACACTTGAAATAAATTACAGCATTTTTAAAGAAATATATTTGGCCCTTTCTCCACTATATTCAGAATTGAGTGATTGGCCCTTTTGTTCTCTGAACTAAATTCCTCCTCGCAATGAACGCAAGGTACTCACGCGCCATCGCTCTGCAAGGCCCCCTTTTTTCTGTGCTCTGGAGCACATAGAACACTTTCTACAAGGTTAAGGAATGTGCTGATGTACAAGCGTGAAGGATGACCACAATATGAGTATTTTTGCAAGTAGTACAACCTATTTCCTTTTTCACAAGGGTCATCTGTATATCTAAAGAATCATGTCTAGAGTGGCAATGCTGTCTGCTTCATAGAATATCTACAAAAAAAAAAAAAACAGAAAAGCTGAGTTTTAAACTGACCTCTAATGATTCTTAGAAACACAATCAATTTCTATGATTGTGAAATGGAGATAGTACTACCAGGCATCCTACCTTCTATGGCTAGGTCAAAGACTTTGTAAACCATAAGTCATTATTCAAAAGCAAGGAATTATCTTTACCATGGCTGGAATGTTTGTTTATCCTCGTTCAGTCTTTAAATTCTGCTAATGCTGTCAGCTGAGAGGAAGGCATTTTTCAAGAAAGATTGATAAATATCATTAGCATATGTAAATGAATTTGCTTAGTCTTAAAAATCTAATCCTTTAGTCTCTATTCAATACAACTTAAAAATTCTAATGGCAAAAGTAACATGTCATATACTACTCAAAATGATGAGAAGAAATAAATTACACCTTCAAGTTGCTTACATTGTAATCATTATAAGATGACTGAACCAGACCACTATTTTACAAGAAAAATATGGAAACTTGATTATGAATGATCTGAGTAAAACAACATCACATGAAATAGTGAGAATAGCTTCAAAATGGTACTGACTTCTATTTCAGCAGAGCAAGAGCAAGATAATATTTTAAGATTGATCAGGTTTAAGAAAATTAGGAATAAATAAATAATTGAGAATTGTTGATTAATTGCAAAAA
>NW_007727288.1:141409-142389 GCF_000696425.1 Galeopterus variegatus | reverse complement strand
ATCAGGTTTAAGAAAATTAGGAATAAATAAATAATTGAGAATTGTTGATTAATTGCAAAAAATGGAAAGTATATTTGAGCATAGGCAGATTACGAGAGAAGCTTGATGGCAAGAATGAATTTAGACTTAAGGTGATGCGAAATTGGGCCATGGGAAGGTTTTAATAAGGGTGATATACGGTCAAAGAAAGATTACGTTTGGTGACATTAGGAGAGTGACTGAGTATTAAGGAATTTCAAAATGACTTCCTTTTTTAAGTTGGGATAGTCAGACTATTTGGTCTTTGAGAAAGTCAATCTGTCTTCTGAAAGTCGAGTGATGATTCCCTAAATCTCCAAACTTCTCTTCAAAACTAAGAAATCAAAATGAAGAAAATCTGAAAATGCATCAGGAAATTTTCATTTCATCTATGTAAATCTGTCTCAAAATTAAGATGGCCATGACTTGACTTTATATTAATGTCTATTTGCATGTACAATAGTATGTATATCTTTATTAGTCATTTTGCAAATGATATGTAAATATCTGAGGTGCTGTAAGAGACACCGAACAATCGAAGACAGTGTTTCTGTTCTCTTATTCTATAATGTTGTTGGGCAGATTAAATTAGCACCAATAACGTTTTTTATTTTAAAAGATTCTGTAAATATACACAATCAATTGCCAAGTGACTAAACAGACATCATGCTATAGTATATGCAAATATGTTCTAGTATTGAAACACTTTCACGAAATGTTAATTATGCTCAAGTATGTAAAGGAAAAGTTTTCAAATATGGCAGAAATAGCCATGCTCACCAAATATTCTACTTAGTCTTCTACATTTCCCAGTGCCCTTGCAGTTAGGTGCACCAGGTAACAAATTCTAGCCAATGAGCTGTCAGTGGAAGAGACTTGTGTCCCTTCTAGGTTAAGGCAGCAAAAGGCCCATGTGCACTTAACCAGTTTTCTTCCATTTCCATGGGCTCCAGTCTCTTTTT
>NW_007727288.1:138941-139714 GCF_000696425.1 Galeopterus variegatus | reverse complement strand
AAAAAAAAAAATACACATTTTTCCACCAAACCAGAATCCAACCCCTATAAAGAACACTGGAGAACTGACAGAAAGGGAAGGGAATAATGTGTTTGACAACCCACTAATGGCAACTAGTTTTGCATACGTTATCTATTGGATCACATAACAAAGTTTGAGATAGGTGGATACTATTTGTATCCCCATTTTATAGTTCAGAAAGTTAAAGCCCAGAGAGGGCGAGTAACTTGTAACTTGTGTAAAGTCACTGTAGTAAGTAAACCTTACTCAGTGTGATCCAAAACCCATGTTCTTAACTGTGACCTACAGCACATCAGCTCCTGTAAGAAAAGTAACTTACTGAAAGTGTCTTCTCTTATGCATACACTAGCAGTGCTATTCCTCAAAGCAATTATATGCATAGGTTCAAAATTAGTAATGCTAAATATCGATGATAAAATGACTCATATTTCAGCATTATCTCTTAAGTATACAGATAATTAACTTTTAAAAATAAACGCATTCTTCTTACTTTGGTATTTTTCCAGCCATTCATTCTGTTTGCTGTGTGTGTGTGTGTGTGTGTGTGTGTGTGTAAACATAGGGCATTAAGGAAGAAAAATTGAGAATATCAAATATTAAAGGGGGAGACTTAAGATGAACTCAATAGAACACCAATATTCTGAATTGTTTCTTATCAATTTAGCATCATACCTGCCCCTTTACATATGTTCCCATGGTTCCCCTGCATTACTTGGAAGCTACATTCCCAGAATTTCTCATCAGCAGGGTTC